>NW_021345501.1:110365-167797 GCF_001605985.2 Dendrobium catenatum | reverse complement strand
GCGGTCTCGAAGGTGGGCGGCGGCGGCTGAGGAGCGGCTCTATACGGTATAGCGGCGACGGAAACGGCGGGGCTGCGTCGTCGCTGAAGGATGTGAGCCGGAGTAGCAGAACAAGCCGGACGCCGTCGTCTTCGTCCTCTGCTGATGGCGGCAGTGTTACGTCCTCGACGGAATGGAAGTCGAAAGCTGAATTGTAATACATGATCTTGATCTTTCCGTTATTTTTTAATAAATTTTATTTCTAGTTTTTTTGTTGCGTTTGTGGTAAACAAAAATAAAAACTTACTGTGCATTAGCTCTAGTTCGTTTCAAATTGTGTAGGGTTTTGTTGGTTGGTAGGTAGTGTTGACGACGACGCACCTGGCGATCATCATGGAGTACGCCGCCGGTGGAGAGCTCTTCGAGCGGATTTGTAACGCCGGGAGATTCAGCGAGGATGAAGTATTTTCCTGAAATTTTATCCCCTAATCCCATAATTTTTATACCTAATATCAATTGCTTCTCTACTAATCCCTCATTACTTTATTGTTTTATATTTAGGCGAGATATTTCTTCCAACAATTGTTACAGTTTTTATTTTTTATTTAGAATGGTTACTAATTAGCATATAAATTTTTTGAAAATTTTGACATTTACATTTCTTTTTCATCTCAATATATCAGGGTATAAAGGTAATTTATTCGCATACAGCTGCAGCACAGCAATTTAACAGTTATACTTCCCAAACAGAATATAATGATTTTTGTACAGCAATTTTTGAAAGCAGCTTTATGTACAACAATTTTGTAACCTACTTTACCGATAGTTGCAGTCGTCCCAAACGCACCCTAAGTTAAGTATTGCAGAGATGAGGATGCTTAGGTGGATGAGTGGATTGACCCTTAGAGATAGGATACGAAATGAGGATATACGTGAAAAAGTTGGAGTAGCTCCAGTGGAAGATAAGATTAGAGAGAGTCGCCTTAGATGGTTTGGTCACATTAAACGGAGGACTTCCGATGACCCGGTTAGGAAAGTTGAGGTATAAGATTTGACTTATGTTAAGAAAGGTAGAGGTAGACCTAAAAAGACTTGGTTATAAAATTTTATAAATTATCTTTTTTTATTAGATTTAAATGAGAATTTGACTTTTAACCGGACAGAATGGCGAAAAAGGATTCATGTAGCCAACCCCACGTAGTGGGACAAATGCTTGATGTTGTTATTGTTGTTGTTGTATCCATAGGATGCTTATTGTTATCTCTTTTTGTGAAATTGTATTTTTCTTTTTTCTAGTCATTCTTAATAATTATCCTTGTCTTACTCCTATCACTATCTAGTGTGAGTGTATATATATATATATATATATATAACTATGTGCGCAGACGTGTGAAAGATAATTCTACACTTAACCTATTTAGCATAATTTCTTCTAGTTATTGCTTGTCATACATTTTCCTCGTTCTATCATGAGTTACCTCTCTACATAATTAAAAATATGAGATGTTAAGAAGCAGCATTGATCTAACTGAGACAAGCAAGTCAATGATTACCTTTTGCTCAATTCCAGGTACCTTCAAAACCTTTTTGTTAACCTCTCTCTTTCTGCAGGACATCAGATAAAAGCATTACAACCACAAGATAAAAAATCAGCAGATCTTCCTGTTAAAACATAGTCTGTATAGCTATCGCATACTACATCCAACTTAGTAACCTTGGGATTGTCTACATAGTAAAACTTGTAATGGTAGTAATTTCACAAGATGCCAAAACTTACAATTCCCTAACAGTTTGGTCAAAAGCTTTCTTCATGCTGCTGGTGAATAAAATGCAATCACCTTTCAGTTAATTATGCAAAGACTTCTGCAAGGAAGACATGTAAGGAGGAAAATTTTTAAAATTAATGACATGGAAGAAATAGCTGTTCATCAAAAGGTTTCAAATATAGAGTAAGAATGTGAGAGCATAATTAAGATGAGCTTAAAAGTCGTCAACGTAGAAGAGTCGTTTCAGAGAAAATAATTTAAAGCATAGCACCAGTAAAAAATAGAAATACTTTACAAGGAATCAAATGGTAACTAGTACTGCGCAAAAAAAATACTTAGAATGAAAGAAACAGAAAGCCAAGGTTGATACATACTGTTAGCGCACTTCAGAAAGTGATCCCAACAAAAATTAATTATAAAAAGAGCCAGCACTATGAAATTGGGCACATTAATGAAGAATTTATTTTATCTAACCTAGTATACAGAAGTTTGATTAAAATGTACAAAAGAGCAACGACTTTGATTCGGGGAGAGTACCAGAAATCTATTTAATTCATTAAACAAACAAATTCACGGAACATGACATCCAATTCAACATAATTTAGCACATTTCTAGCATGTGAACCATGTTACTCTGCAATGGAAATACTTGTAAATTATTTTTGTAGAATTATAGCATAAAATTAAGTATCTAAGGAGATCCTACAAATTTCATAAGATAAATGGTATGAATTTGTTGGATGCAGGTAGGATTAAGGGATTACAAGTACCATAAACCTTCAATATCACCAAACAGCTCATAAGAATATTTGGAATAAGCATCATAATCAATAGCCTTATCCCAACTATTTAGGATAGGCATTTTGAATCATCATTCTTCGTTTATTTTTATCGAGTGTTGTCTAAAGTGTTAAATTTATTATTCACAAATCTTTTTGAACAATTTCTATCCATACAATCTTAGGCTACTCATTTTCATTCCTAATCTGACACTAATTTTATCAGCTTATCTTAATGGGTGTTCAACCTTTTATTGTGCATATCCAAATCATCAGGATATATTTCCAGTCACCTTATTTGTAATCGAAATGTCACTCTTAGCATTTTCCATTAAAATAGTCATTTCTTAATTTATCCTTCCCAACTTTGCCACACATCCATATTAGCTTTTTGTTAGGCCGGTTCTCATTGAACCGGCCCAGCCAGCCCACCTTGGGCTGGCTCTAGTCTACAGGAGGCGAACAAACCGCCCCCACCCCCCAATTGATGCCGCCCAAGCCTAGTGGACCCCACTATGAAGTAAATTAAGGTGAGAGAGAGAGAGAGGGGCAGCTAGGGGTTGGAGGGAATTTTGAGTTAAGGAATTAATGTATTAATAGTATGGGTTGCTTAGGATGAGGGTTATGCATGCTTTGAGTTGTTCTCTTGGGTTCTCTTGTAGTTTTCTTTGGCGTCTTGTGCTCTAGATTCATCATCTAGAGATTGGGAGAGAACAACCCTCCTCTCGAATTGAGGATCAATTGTATCTTGCTTTGTGTTTGCTTTTGCTTTGAATCCACTATTACAATCTATCATTTTGGATTAATTTCATCAAGATTTTCGCATTATTTCTATTGTTTTATCAATTATTGCTAGGGTTGCTTGTGAACTCAAGTATTTTCTCTTGGATTACTTGCGAACGCAAGTATTTACTATCAAATTGGTATCAGAGCGTTGTCTAGGGACCATCGACGGCTGAAATTCTGAAATTTCAGAGGTGAAATTTCATCCGGAAGAAGATCTTCTCGTGATTCTTGGGAAGAAATATGGTCGGGAAGAAGGTTGAAGTTTTAGAAGAAGAAATTGAGCAACTTAAATCAGATTTGGAGGGAAAATTTTCTGATTTTCAAAATCAGATTTCATCCAATAATGAAAGGATGGAAGGGAAGTTCGCCGTGATGGAAGAGATGTTGAAGAAATTGCTAGAAGTGAAGATCAATCCGACAACATCGGAAGCAAAGGAAACATCGGCGGCCATGGAAGAGGTGGAAACCCTAACATGTTTAGGGGAATGTTTAATCAGGTATGCTCAACTATTTTAGCAAGTATTGCAAGTAAAACATAATTAGCATGGATTGGCATGTATCAATACTTAAAGAGAAATATATACCATTTGTAGAATATCAAGATGAATTATATAATCAATTTCAAAGTTGGAGACAAAAAATAATAGCATACTTAAATATTATGCAAGGTTTATGAATCCTATAGTTACACATGATTTATCTTTAGACAATATTATTATCACTACTTGTTTCATCAAAGACCTTTGGCGTGAGTTTAGGAATGAGCTCAGACAAGATTCATTGAAAATATTATATGAGACTTTATCTAGATCTTTGAATATCGGGCATGTTACAAGCATTTTATTAGGGTAGTTGCACCTACTGATTCCTAAGAAAAAACTCAATAACATCTGATCCGAAATCTATGGAAAATATACTAATAAAAGAATCATAAATGACTCAAGTTTATCAAGTTGAAGAGATGGTAGTACATGAATATTCTTTTAAAGATATATTAGATGCAAAATATGATTTACAGTTAAATTATGAATCCATATTTGATTATGTTGAATCTACAGGTATACCTAGACCATATTCATGAATCTAAATCTATACTTAAATCAAGAGTCAACAATTGAATTTGAAACTGAAATCGAGCATCAGATCAAATTATAATCTAAACTTCTAATAGGAATTACATTTATTTTTTAATGTGATGCCATCAAATCTTATGCAGTTAATAAATCGAATGAACAATATGAAAATAAAATTTTAATGAATTATCTGTTGATATTGTTTCTATGATGGATAATTAGAATGATGTTGAATTTTTGTTAAGTTCTTGGTTTACTGGCATACAAATTTATAGCCAAACCTAATGACATGAGCTAAGTGGCATCAATATTTCAAGGAAATTATTAATGATAAATCTCTTTAAAAAATTGAAATATAAAAAGCCATCCATCTGGTCAATCTTGAAGGTGTATAATTTATCATGACTAATTTTTAAACCATTTGATTATCTTTCAATAAAGAGTTTATCCATTCACATAGACATATAATAATAATGTGATTTGTTTGTTGTTAATTTTGTTATCATCGTATTTTCTAAGAGTTCCTTATAGGTCATTAGCATTATCAATTAGAACATCTATTAGTATTTTAGCATTTTTAGCAACTACCTCATATTATAGTATTTTTTTTTTACCTCATATTATAGTAATTATTTACATAATAAGCATAAATTGCAAGAGGATATTCAAGGAAATCTAGCTGCTAATAATGATAATCATAAGATTTATGTTGATGTGAACAGGTTACATGAGAAGTTTAAACATGGTGATCAAGTTACACTGTGTTTAAATTCAAAAGACTTGCATCATGAGCCTTTGTTAAATTCAATGTGAGAAAAGCAAGCCATTTAAAATCTTGTAGTGCATTTTGAAGCTACTGCCTACAAAATAAAATTTAAAAAAAAAAATCACAGCATTAATCCAAACTTCAATGAATTTAGTTTGACCTTGTTTCATAAATATGTTGTTAATTCCTTGGATTCTTCTTGTTATTCACCTTCTCCCCATGAATTTGCATAAAATCCTCTGCCAACTAACCCTGTACAGCTTCTTCCTAAAGCTATTTTGGACATATGAGACTATGACCACCACTGACGGAACTTAAAAATTTACGCCTTCACCTCCTTGTTGAATATCAATTTTTAAATTTATTGGAGTTAAATTTTTCAAACCAAATAGATTAAATACAGCATTGGCTTCTTAATTCTATGTCATGACAATGAGTGGTTACATTTGCAACACTATCACAATCCTATAGCATATTCTTTACAAGTCCATAGCACTTTGCCGATTTACTATTCTTTTGAATGTTGTTACAAACTACTCTATTTTGTTTGCATCTGAGCTAGGGCCTGATTATTACATGTGGAATTATTCACTAGTTTTTTGTTGCAGCATATTTGAATTTTTTTCTGGATAAAATAAAAATCAAACTATCTAGAATTAAATTTGGTTGATCTTGTGCCAACCATATCTATTAATCTAGGCATGAGAAGTATGTAAATAATTGATCTTAGGCATGTAGAGATCTTTTAGATAATATTTTTTTCCCAATTTTCAATGTTATGTATGAAATTAAATGCATATTCTTTTAAGTGCGGCACAGCTGACTGCCTAATTATGGGGTAAGTCATCTCCTTATACCTACATCATGTCATTTTTTTACTCTAGTAACTTCTTTCCTTGACCCTAGTTGTTTTACATAACTTTTTGTTAGATTGCTAATACTGTTAATTTTGTTCAAATCTAACTAAACTATGAATACATTAGTGATAATTACATTATAAGTTTGATGATTTAATGTGGTTTAAATCTCTTCTTAATTTTTTCGGATTTATTCAATCATTAAATTATCGTTTTGTTTGATATGTGAATCTTAAATTCCCTTTACCTAGAACAACTTACAAGCATTTTATCATTCTAGTTTCACCGGGAGACCCTAAGCCTTCATGCATTGATCAATCCCTAATTAGCATGATATCCTAATAAAATATTACAAATCAACTAAGCTTATTGATGCATTAATTAATTAATCCCAAATCAAATCAACTAACGCTGAAGAATAAATTTTCTTATTAAATGGTTATTACTAAAATCACAATTGATTGATGCTTAGCTTGAATTGTGAAAAAAACCAACTCACAGATCTAATCAAGATCTAATAATCCTCTTACTTAATATTCAAAATGTTTTTAGATTTAACTTGGACAAGCAAAACAATTTTCTAGATTGGAAACTCAGGATTTACTAAATCCTAGTTTACATCATTTGCTAAATCCTTCTAAATCCTTCTTGCATCTAAATAGACCCAAAATATCAAAACGACCTCACATATTACAAGATAAATCAAATAAATGTAGACAGCAAGTGAAATTCATAATCATTTGTGGAAGATCTACTGCACCAATCACCCACCTAGGATCCTTAAAGGGGCCACTTTGATAAACAAGACCGACTACTAAAAACAAAGAAAAATCTCCCGTGTACAATTAAAAAAAAAAAAAAGAAGCACTAAAGTCCATAAAGACCTAGAGTTTCAAAGAACTACAGCTGGTTTTGGCATATTGCAATTCCCATTATAAAAATAAACCCAAAAAGAGACCATCACGACGTAATACCGAATCAACCAACAGCGACAAGACGCTAGCTACCGATCCGACGAGAAAGAGATAAATATAACACCAAAAGCAATTCCAGACAACGATAAACCGGAAGATCTGGAAAACTCGAGGAAGTCTAGCGCAATCCTAGCTGCTAAGATAGAAAGCTTGGATCGAAGGATGAAAAAACTAGCTCGAGCATACCTCCAGTGAAAACGAACAGCATTCGATCCGCCAAAGGTTGATCAGCCGCCTCAATCAGAATCCGTAGGAGCTACGGCAACGAATCCCTTCAGTTTCAGCTAAGACGAAGCTAGGGGCTTCGGCCAGCGAGCTCTCCCTTTTGTGCGGATACAGAATATCTGCGAGGCAGGGGAGGCAGAAGGTGTTTGTTGGAGGAAGGGTTCGCGGGTGGTGAAAGAGGTAAGAAGGTGCGGGAGACGGGAGGACTCTCGGAAGAAAGACACGTGTCGGTGTGAATTGTTTTCAACGCGGAAAGTAGATTCGACCCATTTTTACGGTATATAAATGGCCCCCACATCTCATTAATGCAGATGCCCCCTCGTCTTTCCCTAATTTACGAAATTCCAATTATTCATTCACGCCAAATCGCCAGATCCCAAGCTTCGATGGGGCGTAGGAATGAAAATGGGTCAAGCCCACTAACGAGCTTCCTCGAATTCGGTTCATTAACAAGCTCATGGTTGAACTTATAAAGTTTCAAGTCGAGCTCATTGCTTAATTGAACTTGAGTTAGATCGAATCTAAGCTCTGCTCGTTAACTCGTTGAGCGGCTCAACGTGTGCCGACCACGGGAGGTGAATCGCGTGCCAACTAGTGAAACGCGAAAGGCAATGCGTGAAAGGCAGTAGCATGAGCCGAGCTCGAGATTTGACTTACGAGTCAAGCTAGCTAAGCATAACACAAGCTCGACTCAACTCATTTAAACCCATGATGAGGGTATTTTAAAAAAAAAAAAATTTACTCAAAATGTAAAGCTATTTTAATTTATTTTGTGGCATTATGTGTATGTCATGAAATAAACTTGTTTTTACATTAATATAATTTTGAGTATTCTAAGATTGGAGTTTATTTAAAATTAGCTTGAATTATAATATATATATATATATATATATAAAACAAAAATATTAATTGAATTATTTGAATATAATCATATTATGGCATGCTAATTATTTTAGGGACCTTTCAATAAGCTCCAATTTGAGCTAAATGAATACAATTTTATATGTGTTAATTATTTAGAGTCGGCTTAAAATGATTTTCAGCCTATTGAAATTAATTGTTTCGAGTAAATTGACTCGCCTTGAAGTTCTATTTGAGTTTGAGTTGGATGGACTTGGAAATTTTAAGATCGAGCAAAGCTAGATTTGTTGAACTTGCGTGTTTCTATCCTTAGAGATGGGGTATATATTTGGAGAAATTACTACGTGCAGAGTCTGGATGTTGCTCAGACTCCAATTGAAAAAGGCCACGTCACTTATACATAAAATGTGTATTTAAATACGCATACTATGTACAAGATTGTACATAGTCTGTGTATAGGTGATTTGGCATATTTTAATTGGAGTCTGGACTCAAGCTTACACCCAAACTCCGCACGTAATAATTTCTCTTAGATTTGAGTTCAGTTTACTTACCTCACAAATGTTTTAATTTTTAAATGGGATGTGCATATACAATGTAATATGCACATACATATACATATTTGTGTATGTTAGATGTGTTGAATTTTAATTGCATCAATTTTTTTATAAATATTTACCATCAAATGAAATTAACTTTAATTTCAATTTGATTGGAATTTCAAAATATTGTTGTCAGTTTTATCTCATATTAGGATAAAATATCAAATTTTTATGTTAAAATGTTAACCTTAGAAGTAAAAATGATAAGCCACAATAAATTGAATGAAATTATGCACAATATCAAAGAAAGAGAGAAAGTAACATTTTTGTGCTTCCAATTAAACAAGCATGCGCTTATGAGAAGGGGTGAAAGAATTGTTATTTGAGACAGCTTTTTTATTGAATTTGAAAATAGTTTTCTAATATAAAAAATTCTATTTAAAAAAATTTTGTACTAAAAAAATATTTTAAAAGCAATAAGAAAGTTGTCTCTAACTAAACCCTAATGTGGCCATTAAAAATATGGTCCGGTGAATACTCAAGCATCGAATGAAGACTACGTAACTTTTTCAAAGAATTTTTTATAGATGGCTATTAGGATAATTTAGGGTTAATAGTTCATTAATGAATGATTATTTGATGATTAATGGATTATGATCTCCCAAAATAAGGGGTGTCAATTTCGGGTCACGGGGCAGATTCAGGTCGAAGTCTGAATTGATCCGACACTAATCAGGTCAATCCAAACCCGACATGCTTCGGGTTCGGATCAACCCAACCCGACCCGCGGACATGGAAGTGGGCCGACGACGGCTGCAGTGGAAGCCTCACCGCCTTTGTATGCTGCGCGGAACGGCCGCGGAATTGCCCAGCAACGCTACGCTGGCCTCCTCGCCTCGGGACGGACGCGGTGTGAAACTGCATAGCAAGGCGCCTGGCCGCCTGGGGACGCGAAGCAATTGACTGCGACATGATCTGGCCTCGGGACGCGAAGCGATCAGGTAGTCGGGGCAGGCGGGCTTGAGGCAGTCGAGCAGCCGGGGCAAGTGGGGCAGGGTCATTCCGGGCAGACAGTTTGTGTGCATTTCGGGTCATTCCCGGGTTCCTAGGTCAACCCAAACCCGATCCGGTTTTTCAAACGGGTCAGTTTTCAGGACCCGAACCCGAAATTTTTTTGTTCGGGTTCGGGTCGGGTTTGCGGGTCAGGTCCAATATTGACAGTCCTAATCAGAACCCCCTAGTTAATTAAATCCTAATCAATACACCTCTTGATTAAAAGAACTTCAATAAGCTCTGGATTGGTGATTAGTGAATTTTGGATTTACATTTAGGGAATGTTTAGGGATTAATGGTCAACTAAATTAATATCTTATGATTTCATTGCATGAGTCAACATGGGGACTCGGCCTATAAATAATAAATTGTTAAAAGGTTATATGATCTATAGAAATTAACTAATAGCCATGTACTTTCTTCTATTAGACATCATAATCAGATCCAGTAGAGCGAATATATTTGAGGCTTTAATCAAAGTGCTATAAACTTTCTTCAGTCTTATGGTTTCAATTGTCGGTTTACAAAGCGCTCACGAAGGAGGAGAATTGGGCTTTTGAAAATTTAAAATGTTTTTTTTTTTTCTTTCATAATAAAATACGATGCAAATCGATAAATGAATAGTAAAACATAATAATAAATAAAATATACAAAGATAATTACTCATACGAATACTACAGAAAAATGTGTCATTACCGTCGGACTTTCTAGCGGACTATTTTACGTCGGTAATACTGACACATGTACCGGCATAAATTCCACCCGTAATTTACCGACACACATTCTGAAGGCATTTCTTAATTGTCCGGCGCATATTCCTCCGTTAACGACCTGCGGAATTACCGGCGCATAATGCGCCGGCTTACTTAAACTCGACGAATCATTTTCGACATCTTATCCACCGGTTGTTTAAGTTATTATTTAAATGTTTACGTTTGATAATGTAATTGATGATGTTCTTGATCTGAAGTGGCTGTATGAATATAAATAGTGTTGTTGTATTGTTTTATATGCAAGTTTAATTGTGAAAATCAATTTTAAAAGGAGGAAGTTTGTTTTTTTTTTTATGCTACAGATTTCTAGCGAATCTTTCCGCCATAAACAATTACGATAATATGCTACAGGTTACTTTCAAAATAAGTCTTCTGTCATCATCCTAGGGGGACAACCAATCAATTTGATGTCATCACTATACAAATTTTATACAACCAATATAATATTTGCATCAAAGCCAAGGGCTTCGAAGAATTTAAAGTCATGGAGCTTGAAGGAATACCCCAAGATAAAATTTTAAAATCTTCACAATAGGACCTAATATTTCAAGATCAAAGAATTTGAGATTCCTTGTAATTAAATTATATTTTCTTCAAGGAAGTTTATTATTGCTATCACATAGCTATTTTGTAGTTTAATTAATTTTTTTTTTTTACAAATTGCATATTATTTGATAACTCTATAGGAATTTATTTTTATCTAAAATTTCCACCACAAGAAAAAAAAATCAACATAACCTTATGTGAGCCTACTACAACCCAAAATTTCCTCAATTTTGATTCACAAGCCAAAGTTTTATCTTTAATTGAATTAAAATAAGACAGCTAAATATCTTATCATTTCTTGAACTTCATAAGCTTTGTGCATTTCTTCATTAAAAAAAACTATTTTTTGCATGCATTTAAATAAATTGTGTTAAATTATATTTTTAAGGCTAAATATAATTTTATTAAAAAAAACTTGAACTATCTAAAAAAAAGACTAAGGTTTTATTTGTGATGACTTTTTACTGCTTCTTAAAGTAATTTTTTAGTTACAAAAATTAATTTTTGTACTAAAAATTTTTTATTTAACTTGCCTAAAAATTTAAATTATAAAAAAAATTAAACTCAGTTAAGGAAAAAATATCATATTATAATAATATTATAGATTATTGGTTTGAAATTGAAAAAAAAATAATTATTTTATAAAAAATAATGTTATAAAATATTCACATTTATAAATGATCAAAATACAAATAAATTAATATGAAATAATAATTAAATTATTTAAACAACATATTTAAAAAGAAAAATGAAGATATTTTAATTTAAATTATTTATATAATATATTTAAATAAACAAAATCATTAATAGAGATATGCTGTTCATCACCAAAAAAAAAAAAAAAATTAATTTTTTTTAAATTGATTATGTAAATGATGCGTAAAATAATTATCCGATAAATGCTTCCGTCTATTAATAGACAAACTTCCGTATGAATGTCGGTTCATTACAATCGGACGGGCTGTAAAACGTGCGGCCGCTTGATATGGAAAGCCTAATTTACCACCGGTCTTCTTCCCTGCCCTCTTCGGCTCGTACATTCAACTCATGGAGAGAGCGATGAACAATGGTGGAGACTCTTCCGATCTCTTCTTCGATGCTTTTGACGCCTTTTCGCTAGGTTTCAATGAAAGTCATGAGGTTTCTTCACCTCCAGGAACAATTGAAAATCAACCGGAGAATGAGGGCACTGCTGCTAGCCTTCCGGAAGTTTCAGCGACGTCCCTCCGCCGTCGTCGGTCTTCTTCCCGTTTCACCGAGCCTCAACAAAACTCGGACACAAAAGTTCTGAGCTGCGAGCCAGATGCCAACTTTGAGATTTCCACCTTCTGTGAAGGACGGGGCAATATCCCTCCTCCCGATCTTAAAGATGGAACAATCTCCAATGGGGGAGAAACTACTACGTCGGCGCTTACTTCTGAGCAAAACGTTGAAGGGAAAGATAGGGGACAGGAAATTTCATCGCGAATGGATGAATCGTTGGCAACAGGTCATGAATATCCAGACCAGAGTCTCCTACTTTCTCTTGCTGATTTATTGATCAATGCGATCTTTTTCCAGGTTAATATGATGTTTAAATTCTTAACATTTCCGATATGGTTAACCTATAATTCTTTATTATTTGTGGTTAATCCTCTTGGAACGCTAAGACGAACAATAGATGGCCTGAAGAAGAGGATGTTGTGGGTATGCAAGGCTGCCCTGGATATTTTCAGCCCGTTTGTCCCTGATATACTCAAGAGAGAAGAGGGAATTGTTTCATTAGTTGGGAGATTGGTCTGGGGTTGCTTCTGGTTTTTCTATGTTAGTATTGCGCTGTCCGGACTTTTGATAACGGGGTTTCTCTTTGCTAGTATTCTGATGAGCCGAATTGTAGAGGAGCCACTAGAGATGATAAGAAGTTTAAGTTTTGATTACACCAAGGCTAGCCCTGACGCCCTCGTGATGCTAATGCCATGTGATGATGTTGGATGGAATTTAGATTTTGATGGGAAAGCTGGATTTGTGGAGAATGCTGTTAGGCGTCCTATACCACCCAACCACAAACTGCACTTAACCGTTTCATTAACACTGCCTGAGTCTGATTACAACAGAAATCTGGGCGTGTTTCAGGTATGCTTTTGTGTTTTATTGAAGCTCGGGATTGCATTTGTTGAAGCTACAATCTTTTATGTGTTGCACGTATTGTGTTTGCTGAAGAGTAAAACAGAAAATCACCAATACTCATAGAATGCAACGAAATAATTGACAACTAATGTTGGTTTCCTTTAGAACCTCTCAATAAATTTTAGTGGAAAGATTAGAGAGTAGGGAAAAAGATGAGATATTTAGTGTTATTAATACTTAGAAAAAAAATTTGTATTATAGAAAATAATGGGCCATTAATATGTCTCTTTGATGAACTGACTTATGATGTAGAACAAATATGTGAAGATGAGTAGCTTAAGAAAATTTGCACGCTTAATATTTCAAGAACAATATTAAATAAAACTTACGCCGACTAAAATGTTAAGATAAAACATTAAGGCGATAAAACAAGCTTGGCTAAATCACATGCATAGAAGTTAAGGTCGTAAAACAATCAATTAATCTAACATTGCATACGTGCTTGGGTTTCAACGATAATCCCTAAAGTAACAATGAGATTAGTCACTAAGAGATGATCCCTTACTGAACTCTTCCAACTTCTAGGAGTTAGCGGAGAGAATGGCAAGAACCTTCATGAATCACTTATAAACCCCAATGGAGTTGCGACTAAGAGATTAAAAGATTTGGAGGAGAGTTTACCAAAATAATCGGAAGATACGAAGTTCCGGTGGCTCTAGGAAGGCTCGGAAGGAAGTAGGTGGCATCTAAGAACCTTCTTGAAGGTGTGACCGGCAATCTGAAACGTCCGGACAGCATTTGAAGACCTTCCAATTGGTTGAACAGCAAGAAACAGGTGCAGATTTTCCCTGGGACAGCAAACTGCATTGTTGGAAATAACTTGGACAGCTCCTAGGTGGTCTTGGGTGCTTTGCACCCTAGGCTATGGCCTTCCGAGATATAGAACAATAGGTTCCTTCTGCTGGAAACAAAAGACTGGCAACAATAATCTCAGGAGAGCATGGAGAAGTCGTGGGAAAATGCTTGGGGATGGCGGCTGGAGGTGGGATAGGCTTGGGAAGGGGAATTGAGAAGGTTATTGGGAGGATTCAATGGATTAGGGAGGGAAGAAGGGGGCGGCATGTGTTAGAGAGAGGGAACAAAATTAGGAAAGTGATCAAGAGCACTTAATGGCAACCTTGGGAAGGTCATGGGGAGGGGAGGCCGGCGGTATGGTGGTGGGGAGGAGACATGGGCAGTGGGTCTTGAAGGGGAGGGGCGGATGGTGGTTCGACGGTTGTGGGATGGGGAAGGCGGCAGCTGTGTGGCTTGAGGTGGGGGAGTTTTGGGAGAATTTGGGTGGGGGTAGATGGCCGATGATGGAAGGGAAAGGAGGAGCCGGCGGGTGGGGTGGGGGAGAGAAGAACAAAAAAGTAAAATAACGTAAACCATGGGCTGCAGACTCTTCCAAAGACTGGTGGGTATTGCGCTTGCCCTCACTTTGGGCTCTCTCTCTTCTCTCTAGTGCTCTCACAAGAAGAAGAAGAAAACACATAAAATTTTAATTATCATCATTATCATCATCATTACACCAAAATACAAGAGAACTAGCCTATAAATAGGCCTCATGAAAAGAAAAGAAATAAAGGCTAAAATGCCCTTCGGGCTACAACACCACATGACTACCCCTAGAAGTAAAATGGGAAAAATTGAAATATAAAATAAATTAGTACATAAAACACAGAAAAAATAAACTCCAGATCATAGCCGCTGATCTCTGATGTCCTCATCAACTTACCCCTTGGTGAAGAGATCCTTTTTTGGAATATATGAAGCGTTTTTAAATATAATCACACTTTAGTTAATATACATTGTTTAATGATCATAAGACCCACAAGGCATCAATCTTGGTACGAATCCTTGAGCACACAGAGTAAAGGTTATAATCATTAGATAGATCATCTTATGACCCTTACATTGCAATTTGTGTGCCTTCTCTTCCTCTTCTATCCTCTTGGCAACATTTTTTTTTTTTTAAAAAATATCTTAGATTTATTTTCATTGTATGACTTTTGGAGAACTATATATGCTTCCATATTTTGTTCATAATCAAGTAATAAAATTCATAATTTTTTCAACATTTCTTTGTGGTATCCGGGAGATGTTAGAGTTTACTTTTTCCAATCTTTATTCTCTTTCATTCTTGTTGAGATTTTCCTCTCTTCATTATGTTTTGCTTTTTTAACTTCTCTCATAATTACTCAACCATCATGAATGTTGGAAGTTAGTGTAAGGCAAGATTGTGAAAATCAGATTGGAGATAGAACCAAAAGAAGTAGAAGTTTAAAATTCAATGGTTCGATCGAAGCTGAACTGAATGATGTAATAAATATTATAACTTTATAAATAATATTTAAATGATATAATAACTATAAAATAACTTAAATATTATGACTAAAAATAAATAAAATTCATAGATAAATAATATATTCTATATTTTTAAATTTAAATATATTCAATCATTAAATTTAATTTATGTTTAATATAAATTTAGTTTACATATAAACTAATAAATTTTAATTTATGTTGTATATTTAGATATAATTTACATCTATTGATTATATACAAAATTTATATTATAAAAGTGAGAAAAAAAATCAAAATTGTCTCTTGAATTTTTATGAAAGATCAAAATGATCCCCAACTATATTAAATGATCATTTTGTTTCCTCAACTTCTTACGGAGTAACCAAAATAATTCCACACTAAGACTATTTTGATTACTTTTAAAAGACTTGACGAACCAAAATGTTTCTTTAATATAGTTGGGGACCATTTTGGTCCTTCATAAATAATCAAGGGACTATTTTGGTCATTTTCTCTTATAAAATTATATCTATAAATCATATTGGATTGTTTATAATTAAAAACAGATTAAAAAATAGTTTTTTATATTGTATAAATAAATAAATAAATAAAATAAGTATTATGAACTAAAAAATTAAATATTATTTGCATTATAAAATATGAATTAAAAAATATGTATAAATATGTAGTGTATTTGTTGTGAACTTGATAACTTCATCTTAATTATTTAATCTCACATCACGTGGACACTTTATGTTAGTATTGCTTATATAAATTTGATAATTCCTTTAAGTAACATTTTATGTGGGGCCATGTGAAACTCTTGAGTTGGTGCGTATTTGGTAAATGATCATTATAAGAATGTAATGCTCATTTCAAATTAAAATGTAAAATATATTAAATTTAAATTAATTTATTAAGTTTAATTTCATATTAAATTTATTAAATTAATTTATTTAATTATGTAAGTGAGATGTAGCAAATGAAGAGTTAGTTCGATATTGTTAAGGTTGGTTCCTTGTGAATTCGATTCTGGGAAATTATCAGACCTGGTAGCTATTCGTTTCTCGGTTCAACAGGTTGAATTGGCTTGTCCGGTCTGATTTTTAAAATGTTGGTGTAAGGGAGAACTCTAATGGCTATAAACCTCATGTTGCTTGAACGGAAGAATTATTTAAAGTGGTATCAAATTGTGAAGACCTTTTTAAAAGGAAAATGAAAGATCAATCACCTTATGAATCCTTCATCAGAGGTGAAGGATTTGAAGTTTGTACTTTGGGATGAAGTGACTTCTATGATTATGACATTGTTATGAAATACCATGATGCTTGAAATCAGAGGGCCATATGCGCTCCTCTCTATCATAAAAAAAAATTGGGACACAGTTGAACAAATGTACTCAAATTTGAAGGATGTTGCCCTCATATATAATATCAAAATTAAGATTTCAACAATCAAGTAAAATAATCTATGTTATTGAGTACTTTAATGCAATGAAAGTTTATTGGCCTGAATCAGATTATTATTAAGATCTCATAATGACATATTGTAATGATGTGATAATTCTCAAGCAATTTGTAGAAAGAAAAATAGTGTTTAATTTTCTTGCAATACTCAATATTGATTTCGACCATGTTTGTGTATGAATTTTTAAGTAGAAAAAATATACTATCACTACAACAATAAGGAAGGAAGAATAATGGTAATGCTCGATACTCTGATCTTTGAAATATCTATCATGAAAACGATGGAACCCCAATGTAAGAAACTTATTGCTACAAATTCTTTCCCTAATGAACGACAAAAGCTTCTTCCACAGACAATGTATGGTGTAAGTACTACAACAACAACAACAACATCAAGCCTTTATCCCACTACGTGGGGTCGGCAATGTATGGTGTAAGTACTATAAGAAAAAAATGATGCATCAAGGAAAAATGTTGGAAACTTCATAGAAAGTTCTCAGGCTAAGGTGAGAATAAAGAAAGTCGCCAAAAAGGGTAGACCTTTCTTTTGACACCAGAAGGGCTTAATCTAGAATAAACTGAAAAACTCATGAATTTACTTAGCGATCTGAAAAGAATATCTGGATCATGCTTTCTAGCTCGAAATAGCATGACTTTTAACTCTTATACTTTTAGTGTCTTAAATAATTCACCTCAGACCCGAATCATATATTCAGGAGCCATTGATATTATGACCAATATTGCCAACCATTTTCAAACCCAAAAACCCTGCCCCAACAACAACAAAAAAAAGATTGGCCGATGATTTTCTAATAACTATTGTAAGTCATGAAAATGTTTCAATTTTCTTCATATGTACCCTCAATAATGTACTACATGTTTCTCATATTCTAATAAATTTTCTATCAATCCATAATATTACCAAAGACCACAACTACTAGATAACTTTTTTTTTTTAAACTAATCAGTATGTATTTTAGGACCTCATTGTAGGAAGACGATTGGGTAAGCTAGAGAAAATAATAGGCCACATATTTTTTAAGATAAAATTACTTATCATGTTTTTTCATTTCTAATCTTAATATAAACGCCAATTGGGAACATCATTATAGGCCAGGGCATCTTTCTTTGAAAACTATATAATATATATTTCTTTCTCTTTTTATGAATATAATTATGCAAAATTTTATTTTAAGATTTATGAAATATCAAACATTTTTGTGTTGTTTTTTATTTAAGTGATTCTAATCATATGCTCATTTTTTAATTATTCACTCAGACATTTAGAGACCTTACAAAATTCTTAATATTAATGGATTTATAGGATTTATCACCTTCATTGATAATTGCATTGGGATGACATGGGTGTATGTCGTCAAATAAAATTCTGATTTCAACATTATTCTTCCCATTTTGCTGTTGTAATGCAAAAATAATTCAATGCTAACATAAAAAAATTTCAGACTAATAATCCTTGTGATTATATTAATT
The DNA here is from genome assembly GCF_001605985.2 of Dendrobium catenatum. Classification (NCBI taxonomy): domain Eukaryota; kingdom Viridiplantae; phylum Streptophyta; class Magnoliopsida; order Asparagales; family Orchidaceae; genus Dendrobium; species Dendrobium catenatum. Next base: position 149,408 of record NW_021345501.1, on the reverse strand, counting down.
GCATGTTATCATCTTCTTTTAGAAAGAATGTATTAACCATAAATATTCTTTTTTTGATACGGCCAACAAAATTGAATGACATAAATGAAGAATTGCCACATTTTGGAAGTCGGTATGACTCTTGTGTTTCAGAATCAAGTGTCAAAAAATATCAGGGAAAAGTATTCTTAAATGTCACATACTTAATCAATAGAATACACTAAAGAGTGATTGACTTCTAAAGTTTTCTAAACTATTTGGAATTACAAATAACTTCTGAAAAAATTATATCAAAAAACTTGGCATGGCCTTAAACATTTAGCCTTGCTGGTTGGAGACTTGAATTCTTCTTCTTATTAACTTGGCTCGATGATTACAGAAGTAGTACTTGAGTTCTTCCTAATAGAACTCTTACCCGTTTTTCTCTTATAGTCGCTCTAGGTTTTGCAAGTATGTCAAGAAGTTCATGTAATGCCACAAGGATATTTTTTATAGGAGGTCTAGGTGGATGCTTAGGTGGATGAGTGGCTTTACCCTTAGAGATAGGATACGAAATGAGCATATATGTGAAAAGGTTGGAGTATCTCCAGTGGAAGATAAGATTAGAGAGAGTCGCCTTAGATGGTTTGGTCACATTAAACGAAGGCCTTCCGATGACCCGGTTAGGAAAGTTGGGGTATTAGATTTGACTTATGTTAAGAAAGGTAGAGGTAGACCTAAAAAGGCTTGGTTAGAAAATATTAGAAATGATCTTTCTTTATTAGATTTAAATGAGAATTTGACTTTTAACTGGACACAATGACGAAAAAGGTTTCATGTAGCCGACCCCACGTAGTGGGACAAAGACTTGATGTTGTTGTTGTAGGTCTAGGTGGATCAAAATACATTGGTCCTCCATATTTATTGATGCTTCTCCTTAATAATGACTTGTAGTGCTCTAACTCCTATGTTGGTTCTAGATTGATGGAAGATTAGGAGTGTTTACTAATTGGTCATTGCATAAGCATCAAGTTGAGTGCCATATGACATGAACCAAGCAATTGGTCTCCTGAGGCGGTTTTAGATAGGATGAAACACTGGTGTCAATTGGAGGACTGAGATCTATGGGATTTTTCAGTGAGCTACTGCTACTGTAAAGGTCAGGTTGGAAAGGTTCCTTGGAACCACTCGGGATTTGAGATCCCTCGTATCCCTCTATCAGACTCATGCTCTTTGATCCCTCCATGGTTTGTCACCTTCACGGGTTCTCAAGCCTCAATCTTGAGGACTTCGTTTACTGTATCTCATGCTTCTCAGGGTTTGGGACCTTGTCATCTTCATGTGCTAAAGTTGCTTTCCCCTGCGTTTGAGGGCTTTGAGCTGAGCCTGTCTCCTGACCTGTGGTCGTTTTGGCTCTTATGATATAACGTGATTTAGTTTCTTTGCAGCTCAATCAAATAAAAAAAATGGTACAGAATATTTTTCCCCAATTGGAGAAGCGAAAATGAATAAATGCAAAGCAATAAACATGAAGCATGAAAACAAAATCAGGCGCAATTGCTCTTAGGAAGGATTAACCGTGTTTTGATATCTGCTTGATGTGGCGGGAGGAAGGAAATGGCGACTGCAGCAGCAGCAGCGAGGCAAAAGTAGGCTACAATTTTAGATTTTGTATATTGTTGGATTCATGATTTTAACATTACAGTGGGAGTTTTAAGGACATAGGGCTCTTTGGGGAAGGGACGTGGAATTGGATGATTGAATAAGGGTTAGGTGCATGGGCTTACGATATGAATGTAGGGCTGTTGCGAGTAAGTGTCATGAAGGATCATCATCTACTGTTATATATTTTATTGGATTTTAATTTCCAATGCGGCAATGCTATAAAGGAGCTGAACTTTGGTTTCAACAATGAGGATGAATCACTCAAATGGCTGTAAATTTCTTGAATTATCCTTTGGACATATTAAAGTGGAGAGTGCTCTTAGTTTTTAGATGAGGGGAGAGGGACGAGCCACCTAGACCTCTAGAAGAGGAGAAGAAAGATGAGGAGGGACAGGAAAGTGGAGTTTATTTTGGAGAGTAAGTGAAGTTTAGAGTCAGGTTTGAACCAAAATTTGTGGAGAGGGATGCAGTACTTTGAGCTGGCCCTCTCCGGTCCAGATGTGCAAAGATCCCCAGATGTACGATCTGGGAGTTCATCTTGTAATGCTAGTGCTCATTGGCATCATCGTGGGCCAAATCAACAGAGGCAATGAGGTATTCAATGACTTTGGAGTGAGAGTGGTAAAAAGCAGGCAACATGGATGATTTGTTGGTGGGGAATGATGCAAAAAAGGTGGATTAGTTGTTCAGTGGAGGGGCTGAGGGAAAGGTTCAGGGTTAGAGGCCTATAAGGTGGGCATGTAAGGTGTCGTGCTTGTGCCAGCACTTGCCCCCAAGTGGGCTCTTATTCATTATGGTAATTGATATAACACATTAAGTAGATGAAAATAATCAAGTTAAAAACTTAATTATAAGAGGTAAGATCAAAGCCCAAAGAAAAATATTAAAGAAAATGTCCAATTATAAGTTTCCACACAAGAGCCTAATAATGAACCCTTATTTTTTAATATTTTAAATATAATTTAGATTTTATTTTTTATTTAGAAATTTGTATGATCAGTCATGATATGATTTTGTATGGATGAAATATTAAAAATAGGTGATTGGCCACCCTTTCTTATTAATATCAACTTACCCCTTTTTTTCTCTCTATTTTCCTCTAGTTAAAAAAATGGTTACAAATTAGACTTGTAATGACTATAAATATGGGCTGAAATATTTTGTAATTTTATTGATGACTGAGATATTTTGATTGTTTATTGGGTACTTGGTGGCTTCAAGTGGTTTGCCTATCTTTTATGAATTAGATAGCGATCTCGATATTTTCTTTAAGTTTTTTGTTACCCCTCTTAAACATTTACTCCAATCTCTTCATCCACTTTATAAGCATCATCTATGGTCAATAAACTGACAACCAAAATCTTAAAATCATTCTATACACTTTCACATAGCTCTCGGCTAAACTATGAAACATTTGAACCTAATATTATTCCCTACACCTCAACGGTCTCTTGAACTCCACCAAATTCTACCATTAACTCAAGATCATAAGTTTACATTTCTAAGCTAACATTCCACTATAATTTTCAGCCATTTACCCACAAACAAGTCACTCCATAAAGTGATATTCCAAACCACTCGCATATTGACCATTTCTAAATATATTTCAATAGTTGATGCATGGTATCTTGTGAGCTAAGTAGCTGTACATGAAAGTCTCGATATGTTCATTTCTCTCTTCATATATAAAATGATTGAGACTTTGTTATTTTTTACTTTTCTGATACGACTAAAATGCACAATATTGGTTTCACCTTAACTATCTAAATTGCAGTATAAAATATTAAAATGCTGAGCGATTGCCTATTTGGTACCCTAGATCCTTTTTAATATTTATTTTTAAATTATTTCTACAGTTTCTGTCAAAAATAGTATCAAACTCTTTTAACAAATGTTAAGGATTCTGTTGTTGTGATTTCATATTTGTACATGGAGTATATAGACACCTGCACTGTTTTGTTGTGGATTAGTATGCTATACTTTTATCATTCTACCTATGAATATCCTATTAAGATGTTAACCCTGGATCTTTTATCTAGTAAGAATCAATAAAATCTTTCCAAATAGTTTTCCTTTTGATTTATCATAATTGATATTGACACAGCACCTCAGTCCTCAAAGCCAATATTCTTCTTGTTCATCACTGTTTAAATACTGTGGTAAAATTTCTCATGTGTTGTTACTGCGCTGCTATTAATACTACCACTACAGAGCCTTTTTCAGGCCTACAAATCTTTTTGCAATTCCATAGATAGTTAATTCTGTACATATCTTAATCTATATGAAATTTGTATTAATTATCACTCATTCTGTGTATTGGCTCGTTGAGCTAAGGTCAGGGTAGAGTTTATTTCAACAAATGGCAGAGTCACCTCTCGTTTAAGCAAACCTTGCATGCTACGTTTCAAGAGTTCTCATATTCGCTTAATGGAGACCTTTATCAAAAGCGGCCCTCTGCTAGCAGGCTATTCCTCTGAGTCACAGGTTATTGATTTAGATTTGTCAGGTTTTACTGAAGGAAATGAACCAACCATGAGCATTAGGATAGTTCTTGAACAGCGCGCAGAATTCAGGCCAGGTGCTGGTATTCCTGAGATTTATTCTGCTTTTTTAAAACTAGAATCAGAGCTTCCCATACTGAAAAGGATAATATGGAACTGGAGGAAAACGCTACTTATCTGGGCTGCAATGGGATGTTTCATCTGGGAGTTGTTGATTGTGTTGATCTGTTGTAGACCTGTACTATTTCCACATGGAAGGCCAATTGATGAGGTTTCTCCGAACGGGCAACAACATACTTGATTGCGGTAAACAAGTTCATGTTTTCTTCTATTTTTATTTCCAGATGTCTTCCAAAAAAAAGATTCATGTAGCTGACCCCAAGTAGTGGGACAAAGGCTTGATTAGGGGTGTCAATATTGGACCCGACCCGAAAATTTTGGGTTTGGGTTGACCCGAACCCGAAACGGGTTGTGTTCAGGTTTAACAATTCGGCCTGATTCAAAAAATCGGGTTGGGTTCGAGTTGACCTTTTGACCCGACAATCCGTGATTGACCCGTTTTGGACCCGCGTTGACTGGAAAAGTGGAGATTGACCCGTTTTGGATCCGAAAACTAGCAGTTTTTTGTTGGCACCGGGTCATTCGGGTCGGGTTGGATTGACTCGAACCCAACGGGTCGGGTTCGGGTCCAGAAAACTGACCCGATTGCAAAAACGGGTTCGGTTCGGTTCGGGTCGACCCGAATAGTGCCGGGTCAGTTTCGGACCCGAACCTTACTCGTGACCCGAAATTGACACCCTAGGCTTGAGCCTTGATGTTGTTGTTATTATTGTTATTGTCTTCCCGCTCAAGTTGTCTTCTTCAGGTGCATTGAATTGCTGGGCTGCGACCAAGTATGTTCTTATGCCAGATAATGCTCAGAAGTTAAACATAGAAAGAAGAAAGGAATTGCTCAGCATCAATGTTTTTATCATCTTGATCACGTATCATAATTTACAACTACGGCCATTAAGAGTAATCAGGAGTACAAGTTTTGGTTGCAGAAAGTTCTATGAAATTACTTAACCAAAAATCAAAATTCCAAATGAATTTATTCCTGTTTCAGTGTTGAGTTGCTTCAGTTAATGGATAAGAAGAACTTATTTATGCTGCATTTTGCAGGCTGTTTGCCTATTATTAATGCAAATGCCTTCATTTTGTTCAAATCTTATGTTTGTTCTTCTTCATTGAAAATGTTGCACTGGTTGTGAATATAAATAGAGGTTTAGTTAAAACATCATTGGCATTGGAAGAACATAGTCTCCTGTAATTTGTTGAGATTTTTTTGCATGTTATGTGCATGGTGCAGCTTTTGACTTCTTGAACTTGTATGGTAAACTAATTATTTTCTTATTAACATAACTACATAAGTTTCATTGTATTAATATTATAGCTCAAGTACCATAAGCATCATATGAAACAGTTACAGTAGTGTTGCCTGACGAAGTATATATTTGATTTGATGTAGGAGATATAATAACTCAAAATCTTGGCTTGAACTTTTGAGATCTGTACCAACTAAGCTAATTGACACTGACTAGACTAATAAGTGCCATTTTTGTGTTAAATAACATTTTTGTATGCTTGATATGTGACAGTGGAATATGTTTGTTTGTTTTTTTTTTTTGGGTAAAATGAAGGCATCAATTATTAAGATGACAAAATTCACTGACGTAGTGAAATATGTCATCATAGTAGTCGATGCCTTCAGCTATTACATTGGGAGATTATTTTGTGCGGACATCGGACGGGGAGAATCGTCCGGTTTGCCTCTGTGAACAGTAAAAGCGCAGTATGACAACGCTTTTTCTTTTCACACTTTTACTATTCACAGAGACAAATCAGAAGGGTTCTACCTGTCCGTTGTCCGCACAGAATCCGCGCAGTCCATATTTTTTTATGTAATTGAGTCCACATGATTTTAGCTACTAACTTGTGTGTTATCTTTCATTAATTATCTGACCATTTTTTTGTAGTTTATTTGTTTATGGAAAAAAAATGGAAATCCGTTGTGTCATATTTATGCTTTGTATGAGATAGTTTTTTTGCTGTTTTTTAAAACAATTTTCTAGTACAAAAATTTCTCTAAAAAATAGTTTTAGAAATCAATAAAAATATTATATCAAACGAAGCCTTAATCTACACTTAAGAATAAGAAAGCACAATTAAAACACATTAGATACAATGTATTTATTGTTATTATTTACTTTTGTTATTTTTAAGAAAATTTTAAACAGGATATTAAAAATCTTTGAAGTCGAGGTTATTTCTTTAAGAAAATAGAAAAGAAAGTGGAGAAAAAGTTTCTTGAGTAATAAAATAAATGTTATTATGTTGCTGCTAGAACTTTTATTCTATCAAGTGAACGTACGCAGAGGAAGGTTCGGTTTTAGGCAAAAAAGCGCCTGTACCGAGGTGTACCGAATTTTTTCAAAAAACTCGGTACAAGGGCTTTTTTTGCTTAAAACCGAACCTTCCTCTGCGTACGTTCACTGGATAGAATAAAAGTTCGTTGCTGCTGTGCTCGAACATGGAGCGGCAGGAGCGCATTTGCTGAGAAAAAAATTCTGAGAATTTTTATTAGCAGTTTTAAATGCTAAAAGAAAAATGATGAGTTTCTGATGTGATGGTTGCTAATAAGGCAAACATAAAAGTTGTCGTGATTATGCCCACACCCTCAAATGCTAGAAAGATTATTACGTGCAAAGTCTGAATTGAAGCTACGTTCAATTTTTGTGAGTTTGCACAGTAAAAGTTGTGGTGAATAGTAATTGCACTTTTCTTATGCACACTCATAAAAACTAATCGGTTATTCCATTTGGATTCTGCACCTCCAACTGCTAAAGTTGGTTAAGGTGGGATTATCGAGGAAGGGACAAGTAATAGGAAGCCGGAGTACGAACTCACATTTTGGAGATTCAAATTAAGCTGGCCATGCCTCCACGAATCTAAAGACAGTGTTCAATATATAGTTAGTAAAAAAAATTCAAATTTCTCATTTTTAAATTATTAGTGTTCAATATATAGTTAGTGAGGTTTGATTAAAATTAAACTGTTACTCATAATTTCCATTAAAAAATAAAAAAGTATACTTAGCTAATATTTTAAAATTCAGAGCATGTTCAAATTCATTTAAATTCAGTAATAAACAAATACAAAATAGTATTAATTCAGCTTGATTTGATTTACTTAACGGCTTTTCGTCTTTGGTAAATGAGAACATAGATTATGGAGTTGAAGTAGAGCAACGGGATTGCGTTGCAGCCTATTGGTCGACGGAAGCAATTCCTCCTACATATCTCAGAGTGGAGTATGGAAAAGAGATAAATTGACGTGCAAAGTACTGTATGATAAGAGAAATATCATGAAATTTTAGTTTTTTTTCAATATGGCACTTTTAGTAAGAGTTTAGCTATTTTGACGTTCATTTATTATTTTGAGTATAATTATGATATTTTTTATTTAAAGATTTTAGTTTCTATAAATATTCATATATTCAAATTTAAGAGACAACTCTATCTATAGATCAACAAATGATAAAGATTGTTAAATGTGATTAGCATTAATGAAATACAATTAATGATGATTAATTTTAATTAATTGAATAATAAAGTTAATTAAACAAAAAAATTAAGTCATGATTATAAAAAAGTTGTTTTAATTTAACAAGTGGCAGTGATTAAGTAAAATTAATAGCCAATAAGAACATTTAAGATTACACAATAAATAATTTTATGATTTTGCATGATAAAATATTAATCTTCTTTTAGATTTTTAATATCCAAATCTTGATTTAAATTTTTTTTTTTTAATTTTGAGTATGAACAAAATTTTATATTTACCTTTTTAAACAATTTCGTGATATTGATGGTATATAACATATAAGTATTAGTAGATTGAATTTTTAGTTAGGTTATTTAAAGTTTATGGAGGATTAATTATATCATTGCCAATGCTCTAATTAAACAAATAATTTCTTAAGTTAATCCATTTGACATCTAGTCATTAGAAGCTAATTTAATTGACAAATAGCCATTACCACACCTAGCTAACTTTACCTACTCCACCAACCCACCCCTTTGTCATCACATTATTTTGATTATTTCTATGCTTGGATTGAGTGTGAGATGCTACAATTTTTTTTTTTAGAAGAAATGGGATTTCAATGAGAAGAAAAAAGAGGAGAACATGAAAGAAAAAGAGGAGAGAAAAGAGAGAAAAAAAGAGTTAGTAGTGATTTTCAATAAAAAATTTCTTGGATTCCTTATGTTTTTCTACATAGATGTTGGCCTTATTGATCCTACTATGATGAAGGGAAAAAAGTTGGCTTATTATTTATTATTGAGTGATAGAGGTTTTGAAATGATAGAGAAAATGTGTTTGACGTCTTAGTTTTACAGAATATGTAGCACATGTTGAGATATTGAAAAAGTAACGAAAGATAATATATTGAAACCCTAGGAAGAGAAAATTCATTGGGCTTAATCTGGTTGAAATGATCTCGCTAAATATGTCATTTCTTATGATTGAGAAATGCGTTGATATAACTTAATGGATACTAAATGTAGATGATTGATTTCATAGTTGACGTTGAAAGGATTTGAAGTGATATTGCTTTTAATGCTGAGGGTTAGAATCAATGTCAAAGGCGTGCCTCTATCTTGCTGGCGATGGTGTGAGTCTAACTTGTTGGGTAATAGTACGCGGGTAATGGTGGTTGAGAGACCATTGTTAAGCAATGATGGATGGGAGGTCGAAGTTAGATGATAGTAGTTGGGAAATCATAATAGAATGATGAAGGTCAGGAAACCATAGTCGGGCAAAGATGGATGGGAGATCATAGTCGGACGACTGTAGTCAAGGGAAAATTATTGAGTAAAAGTAGTGAAAGATCATAGTCAGATAATAATGGTTGGAAGACAGTAAAATGATGATAATGGTCAAGAAATCATAGTCCGTTTATGGTGATTGAGAGACCGTAGTTGGGAAACAGTAGTAGATAAATCGTAGTCTGATGATAGTTGTTTTGAGACCGTGGTTGAGCAATAATGATCGGGAGACTAGTTAAGTGACAATGGTTGATAGAACACCATTGGTGGATTGTAGTACGAAGATCATAGTTAGATGTTGACAGTTGAGATATCATAGTCAGGTGACTATGGATGGGAGAATATAATTGAGATATAGTTATCTCGAGACCATAGTAAGAGAATGGTGGTCATAGGGTTGTCATCGGACAACAGTGGTTGACAGGACCAAAGTTAGGCAATGATGGTGGGAGTCTGTAGTTGGCCTATGATGGTCTCATACCTCAATGTTGTTAGGCAACAAATATTTGTAGGTTGTAGTCAAACGATGATGGTCAGGAGATTACAGTCAGATGGCAGCAGTAGGAAGGCTATAATTAATGATGATGGTTGGGAAATTGTACTCATGTGATAGTGATTAAGAGATAGTTGTCAGGTGATGGTGGTTGGGAGGCAATATTTGTGTGTTCGGTTGGTGGCTTAAGCAGACAATGATGGTGGATCGACTGTATCTTGATATATTTATATCAAAATACCTTGATGATTTTTTTTTCAAAAATTATTCTTTTTTTTTGTATCAAAATCTCAGCATTATATATTGATATAGCTATTTTCTTATAAGTCTTTAATTTTTTATACATATGTTATCTCAATATAGTAAACTATCGATAATATATTAAAACGAGTCATATAAATGAAAGACTACTAAAGTATATCTAAGTAAGCGTTAAAAAAAAAAAAAAACTATATTTTAAATTTATTGATGACTAATATTAATGTTAATTCTTATTAAAATTTAGATATGTGTTGTTAAACATTTATTTATTTTCCGGAAAAATTAGTCGACGTTGTGAACAATGTAAATATATATTATAATATGTAATAAATTTATAAGATTATATTATATAAATAAGAAAAACAATGGCAAAATATATTGTATATTAATAATTAAATAAACTCCAATATTATATATATGATATTATATATTAATAGTATATATAATATAGTACCCATTAGTAATGTATAGTGTAAGTTAAATTAATATGTACAGACAGAGTCATAATTGTTTTTTAGCTATTCTTACAAGAGTTTTCCATTGGTTTTCACCCTTCGATAAAAGTTATTTTATTCATCCAAGGTTGCATACAAATATCACTTCTGTCATGCGTTATGTACCCAAAAACTTCAAATGTTAGTCATGATTGAGTGCATGAATAACTTCACTTGGATAACTATGGGCGATATACATTCCCCATGTTATGTTGATGCATGCATAATGCCACCTCTAACAAAATTCTTCTATATTTAATTAAAGTATTATTATTTGACATTAATAGTTATTTTGAGTATTGTTGAGATATTTGCACCTTTGGGACTCAAAAATTTTTGCCTTTCATTTAATCAATCCTAAGCATTCTTTCGCTTCCCCCACATAACCAAAAATGTACTTTACTCTGAATACAAAACCACTCCTTAAGAAAAAGAGAAATGGACGCCGCCCTCCTGCTATAAACTTCAATTAAGTCAGTAATTAGCAAACTTTTTGAAATATTAATTATCATCAAGCTATATTCTATGGAAGAAAGCATAAGCCCACTACAAGATAACTTCATTATCTATATATAAGTAGTTTTGATTAGATTCCTAAAAGTTATTGTATCGAAATTCCTATTAAGGCACAACTCTTCTATAAGCATTTAAAGTCAAGGGATATTCCTTATAAAAATTATTAGTTTTGAACTTCATCATGACATTCATTATGACCATAAGAGTGCAAGCTCAATAACCTGCCTAAAAAATGGTAGGTAAAATATTAGTGATATTATTATGTATATTAAAGATAAACATTATATTTTCTATTATATATACTAGCTCCCCTAGTAATGAAATACATCTACAACACATTATTTTTTAGTCAATTACCATAGTTATCATTGTATAAATCTAAGAATTATGGTCCTACTGTCCTAAGCAAAGCAGGTTCAAGACATGTATTCAAAAGTGCCCATCAACACTTAGCATTAGACAATATATATTTTTGAAGCCTTGAACACAAACATCTCAATAAAAGTAAACATACTTGAAACACCCTTCATGGTCAAGGTAAAAGATCTACACTTGTCCTTTAACTTTTTCTAGTGTAGCAAAGCCAGAAGAAATAATAACTTTTGACATGAAACTTCATAGGAACCTTTTACATAAGCGATGTCTTTCTCACAAGATCATTAAGCCTTCTTATAATATAAATCAATGTCATAGTCCAACTTCAGTTACTTCACATCTAATATGATCATCTTTGGATCATACTAGGATCATATCTAATGAGCTTCTTATTTACCATATATTTAATGAGTTATGACTAAACTTGTTGGCGATTGTTTGATATAACATCAAAAGTACAAGCGTGTTTTGATTCAATGCTCATGTTCTCAAATATGTTTGAGCTCATCAATATTGTAACTTGTATGCTTTATGAGCATCTCTCTGAAGTGAAGATAATATAGTATACTTTTTTACTTGGTTTCTTCATCTTGAATTGAAAATTATTTTTCATTACACGGATATGTTCATCCATTTTAACTTTTTTTTTTACTCCCAAATGTTGCCCTTAAACTCAAGCATGATGCCATTATATTAATGTCTATTGAATTGGACGTACTTTCATGCATTGACTCTTGTATGATAACAATTATTCACGTGTTTTTGATATCTTGAATTGCTACTTTTAGCCATAAAGTACATAAATAATCAAGCACCCTCACCCTTTTATTAATTTTAGGTTGATCATAAATTAGGGTTGTAATATTCAATGTATGCTTTATTATTAGAGCATGCATTGAGCCACTATCATATGAAACATTTATATCTACAACATCACCTACTTTGCATGTTGTGTGTTAACATCATCAACTACTTTTGCAAGAGGTATGTCTATATTAGCAAAATATGATGAATTGATTGACTTTGCAACATCCTCATTGCACAAAGAAATCACAATTGAAATCTTTTTGGGAGCAATAAACATACATATGAAAGATTGATGTTGAAGAAATAATGATATATCATTCAACAAAAAAGTAAGATAATGCGTTTGTTAGTAGGACAGTTTGAAGAATTGAAATTGTGGACTTTCCTCCATCAAAGTGATACATCACCTCTAATTTCAGATTAACATAGTTCTTACCGTCTTTATTATTTTATATAAGATCTATGAAATATGTTGGGATTTCTTAGAGAGAGAAAATCTTCTTGATTACATGCTCTTCTTAGATGTCTGCTCCAAGAGAACGAATGGAGGGGGCACGAAATAAGAGAGCACACCTCTCTACTTATAAGACTAATATAAGATTAAATTGAACGTAGAAAATAAGATAAGTAAAAATGAACCAAAATACTAACAAAATATTCAATAAAAATACTTTTTTGTACCATAAATATTTTGTCATATTTAGATGAAGGATCTTAATGAAGAAAATGTGTACAAGGGTGAGATGTTATTTTTTCTATAGAAGAGTAAAAAAATTATTTTAATTTAAATAAAATTACAGATATATTTATCCAATAAAAAAAAGGGAGATTTACATACATACCATTTAATACTATTCTATTTATATATTTAACACCTAAAAAATTAATATTATATACATACCACCCATAGTTCATTTTCATATCAAATATGAGTGGCAGAAATGAAATATATGAGTGGTAGGAAAGAAATATAAGTGATATATTTGATATTAAAATAATATAAAGTGATATGCATGTAATATTAAAATTTTAAGTGCTATATATGTAAATAAAATGTTATAAAATGGTATGTATGTAAATTTTTCAAAAAATTAATATATAAATATATTCTTTTGTTTTTGTTTTTCTCAATTCGGAGCGTCTTTCCTTTCCTTGTTCAGCTCGATTTATTACTTTTTAAATATGCCGTTTTACCCGCAGCTTGCAGTCTCACAGCTCTTATCTCTCCTGCCTCGCGACATGGCGGACTCAAAAGAAACCAGCGGCGCCATAGAAAAAGCTCCCAGCGAAAACCCTAATTCCAACACTAGCATCGACTCTACGGCTTCGACGGATGGCGGATCTATCCCCGAGATGGCACCCCGTGTGCCTAGTAGAACTCCCTTCACCAGCCTCAGCCAAGTCGACGCTGACCTTGCCCTCGCTCGGGCTCTTCAGGAGCAGGTAAAGGATTCCGATCACATATGCTACTATTCTTATGATATGGCGGCCTGGCGGGCCAGGTGTTGGAGCTAGGTTTTTTAGGATGTCGGCTTTTCGTGAATTCGATCAGGAACGGGCGTACATGTTGCTGAGGATGAACGGTGGTGAAGGCAGTGATTATGTGAGTTCGGATGGCGGCAGCTATGAGGACGAGGAAGAACAATTGGATGGGGACCCGGAGGAGACTTATGATGAACACGGTAGTGTGGAGGGTAGTGATTATGGGGAGGATGCTTTCGATGCTAATGAGAGTGGCATTAATCCAGAAGATTTTGACAACGACGAGGCATATGCAAGGGCCCTTCAAGATGCCGAGGAACGTGATGTTGCCGTTCGGTTGATGGCTCTTGCCGGATTAAATGATTGTAAGGTTTTCTTGTTCATGTTCCTATTTCCCGTGGTTTTTTATTCTGTATTAGTTTAACTGATCGTTTGAACCCTGGTTTTTTTTTGGGGGGGATAATTAGGGGGTGTTGCAGCAAACGGGAATCATGAGGGCCACGATCAGGTAAGAATGCGTTTTTTTTTTGTTATTTTATTTTATTGTTGTGTGGTACTAATTCCTGCTAACTGATTGCCTTGCATGCATTTGTTTTTTGTAATTATTCTGAATTTGTTGATTTAGAACTTTAAACCAAGAAACAGAAACCTCAAGAAACTAATTGACTTCCTTATCCTATCATAAATGTAAATGTCAAAGGCTGTCTCCTCAAAGGCGTTTTTAGATCCATTTACCAATTTAATTATTACTGAGTTGGTAATATTGGCATTTTATTATGAATATAAGTTTTAATCACCTCATATTCAAAGCGGAAAAAAAATCTGGTTGATTTACCCCTTTATCTTTAATTCCATGTAGTTAACTGAAGCTAACTCAAAATTGAGTCTTAAAAATCTAAAATTATATCATTACATTGAAAAATATCATTTTTTTTTCAATCAAAATAATAAATCCTGCACCATCTACAGCAGTAATGCATTTCATGTTCTGGTCAAGTTGATTTCACATCAAGAATAGAGATATAGGAATGACTGAAGGATACAATTATGAAAATTTCAAGATTTCCATACCGGAAAGAATTGTGGTCTTTGCTGTATTGGTTCATGATTTACAAATTGATGGTTATTTGTCTCTGTTGCTGGTCTTGTTAATTTTTTTACCATAATTATTGGTGAAAAGGCATCTTTTTTTTATAATACTGTATGAATAGAAGCGAATTCTTGATGCTAGAATGTATGGTGTTTTGCTGCCTGTACCTGGAAAGTCACTGGTGCTAAGCATTTGTCATTCACATGCTTCTAGGAAAGTTATACAGAAAGCAAGTGCTGGATGGGATTTGCTTACTTGCTGGATTTCACAGGGCTTTCCTTAAAAGTACCAGGGCCAAAATGATTTTCTGCATATAATGATGTACTGTCATACTTTCTTACATGATACCTTTTTCCTTTTCTCCATTTTATACTCATACTATGTTGTATTATCTAGTTTCAAAACAAAATTAGAACGAGGCATAATCTAAAGATTCATCTGGTATTCTACACTAACCAAAATATGACACAAGCAAAGCGGAAGCAGTACCATATGAAGTCTAATGCTATGAGTAAATGTCATTTGTCTAGTTTGTTTGTGTTGAGAAAGAAGGGTGTGAATTAAATAGAACGCCTAAAAAGTTGGAAGTTAGGTGGTTGTTTAATAGTAAATTGAGCTTAATGTAAAATTGTAATGCTTTTTAGAGTAATTGAACCTCATTTTTTGAAGTTAAGTGGCTGCATTGACCTCATTTGTTTTTCACATCACATGATGGAGAGTTAAGAGTGCAAAGCTTAACATGAAATTGTCACTTGAAATTCAGCTAATTATTCTTCTAAATTATGAATTATTGTTGTCTCATAAAAATGTAATACTTGAATCTTTGAAATGCACTTCAATGGAGTCAAGCAACTATTCAGTATAGCAATTTTAGTAGGGTTCCATATTTGAATGAGGAAAATTTATTTTCTAGCATTTAAAATCTCCTTGAGGTGTGACCTTTCAGGCAAAGTTTTGATAGTTAAAATAAATTGAAAACAAAGGCATATACATAATATAAAATAATGAGACCTATCACCTATTCATGGTTGATGGCTTAAGATGGCCAGCACTTACAATTAATTAGTGCTTGATGTAGTAATGCAATAGATTAGTATCTAATCTCTCATGATGCTTATGCCAAAAATAAGAACTTATATGGTTATCAAAATTGATCAAGTACATGATTCAATTAGATAAGATGCATTTGAAGATAAGAATAATATAAGATATTATATAAGTTTATTAATTTTACTATTACCTATACAAATCAGGTGTCAAAATGCATGCCCAAAATTGAGAAAAAACTAGCTAAAGTTTGAACAAAAATAAGGAGGATGACATGTTGCCCGATGTGATGCAAGTACAAACTCAAACAATAACAACAACAACATCAATCCTTTATCCGAATACGCTAGGTTGGCTACATGAATCCTTTTTCTCCATTGTGTCATGTTAAAAGTCAAATTCTCATTTAAATACAATAAAAAAAATGTCATTTCTAATATTTTCTAACAAAGTCTTTTTAGGTATACCTCTACCTTTCTTAACATAAGACAAATCTAATACATTTACTCTCTTAACCGGGTCATCAGAAGGCCGCAGTTTTATGTGACCAAACCATTTTAGGCGGCTCTCTCTAATATTATCTTCCAGTGGAGCTACTCCATCTTTTTCAAATGTATGCTCGTTTCATGTCCTTTTTCTAAGAGTGAAGCCACTCATCCACCTGAGCATCGTCATCTCTGTAACATTTAACGTAATATTATGCTTCTCTTTTAATGGCCAACATTCTGCACCATAAAGCATTGCAAGTCTCACCGCCATCGTATAGAATTTTTTCTTAAGTTTGAGGAGAATTTTTCTATCACACAAGAAGTCTGATGCATTCCTCCACTTCAATCATCCAACTTGAATTCTACTAATGATATTCCCATCTATTTCATCATCACTCTGAACAATTAACCCAATATATCTAAAACATGTAATACTATTAATGACTTGATTGCCCAAAGTCACAATCTCCCACTAGATCTATTACTACTAAAATTATACTCCATATATTCGGTTTTATATTTATTCAAATGAAAATATTTAGACTCTAAGGTTGACCTCCATAATTCATGTTTACCTTCAACTCCTCTATTCTTATCAACAAGAAGAATGTTATCAATGAAGAGCATACATCACGGTACAACCTCTTGCAAATGTCTATTAAGAACATCCATGACTAAAGCAAAAAGATATGGGCTTAAGGCTGATCCTTGATGTAATCAAACTGAAATAGGAAAATATTTGGTCAAACCACCTTGTGTTTGAGCACAAGTAACAACTCTACATATCCTTATTGAATTGAATATAAGCATTATTAATCACTTTGTTTTCTAGAACTCTCCATAACACTTCTCTCTATGAACTTTATTATATGCTTTCTCTAAATCAATAAATATCATATGTAGATCATCCTTATTCTTTTTATACTTCTCCATCAAACATCTCAATAAATTATATCTTCCATAGTAGACATACCCGACATGAATCCACATTGATTTTGAGAAACATTGATATCGCGATGTAACCTATGCTCCATAATTCTCTTCCATTGTTTTAAAGTATGACTGTATGACACATTAACTTAATTCCTCTATAATTCACACAATATTTGCATCACTTTTATTCTTAAAAATTGAAATCAACGCACTCCTCCACTTATATGACATCTTTTTTGTCTTTAAAATAATATTAAAAAGTTTAGTAATCCATGAAATTCCTTCATCCACTAAGCATTTTCACACCTCTATTGAAATATCATCAAGTCTAATAGCTTTTCCGCACTTCATTTTTTTTAAAGCTTCTCTAAATTCAGTTTTACTAATACATCGATAAAAATAAAAATCTCTATGTTTATTTAGAGTTTTAAGGTTGCTAAAGTCAATCATTTTCATAATCTTCATTGAAAAGCTTAGCAAAATATCTCATTCACCTTTGTTGAATATTCTATTATAATAAAAGCACTTTTGGATTTTCATCCTTAATTCACTTCATTTGAACTAAATTCTTACTTCTCCTACCTATTTGTTTGACTAATTTATACATATGTTTCTTGTCCTCCTTAATATCTAATATATTATATAAATCATTAAAAGCTAAAATCTTTGGATCACATATTGTTTTTTTAGATTCCTTACGGGCATTTTTTATATATTTTCCAATTTTCAAAGTTATATCTAAATCAATTTTTATCACAAAGCTTTTTATTTTAACTATTTTCTTACACTTTTTTTATTCCACAACCAACTATTTTTTACTATTAGGAGCTTTTTCTTTTGATACTCCAAGCATGTTCTTTGCAAAATTCTTAATACAACTAGTTATTTTTTTCCACATAACATTAGCCTCCACAGACAAAATATTAATATCTAGAATCTTACTCAAAATAAAAAAAAAATCAAAATTAAGTAATGGTGAAGATAATGGAAGAAAAGCTATATAACTTACTAGCATTTAACAAAATTTGCACCACATAATTTAAGAAAAAGATAATAAATAATTAAAAGGATAATTGATTTTTGGGAAGTGCTGAAGATAAAAATGCATTAACTAGAGACGCTTATCAACTTGGTGAAGGTGCCTCTCTTATTTGTACTATAGCTATATTCGTACAAAGGCGCTAAAAGGTGCTTTTCTGATGGTAGATATCGTGGGCACCTTGTGATTTGAGATGACAAATCTAGTTTTGATGATTTACTAATTACTTTGTAGGGAGCATTTCACCACCATATTTACATAACATATTCAAATCTCAATTTGTCAGAATCAAAATTTTTTCTATTCAGGTAGATTAATGTAGAATATTTTCACTCAGTTACTTTCAATACAAAAATTCAAGGGCCTCTCTTATTTGTACTATAGCTATATTTGAGTTCCCCATAGCAGTTGTGATGGGGACATCAGAGCTTGGAAAGTCTATCAGAGACGTGGTCGTCAATCTACGACCAGGATTGAGTCGATGTATTTCTGAGTCGTATTATGTATTTGTTTTTTATTATTTTATGTTATGTTATGTTG
Organism: Dendrobium catenatum; assembly: GCF_001605985.2. Classification (NCBI taxonomy): domain Eukaryota; kingdom Viridiplantae; phylum Streptophyta; class Magnoliopsida; order Asparagales; family Orchidaceae; genus Dendrobium; species Dendrobium catenatum. Next base: position 130,851 of record NW_021345501.1, on the reverse strand, counting down.
CATTTGTTTTGTTATCTTTTTCACTTTTACCCCTTACTTAAGGGAGGTCGTGTGTAAGCCCAAAGGGCGTTGTCGTCTTTTATTTCTTGAGTCCTTTGTACGAAGTTACAAAAGTTGTACATGTGAACCAACCCCCTAATGCGAAATAAGCACAAGGAAAGAGCAATAGGCCAGACCAACCTACAAAAATGAAACGGTCCCTCCGTAACCAATCATTATATATAGCCCTTATGTTTTCTTTTGTTGCTTAATGATTGAATGATAAAAATTTTCCCATTGCTTGAGTTCTTTGTGAGACCTTGGGAGTTTTTGAAGAAAGAAATCCCTAGGAGAGGGAAATCGGATATCCCGCCAACCTTGGAGACGGTCGGGTTTGTGGTTCGTTCTATTATTTCATCTTTACCTCGTTCCCCCACCCTACACCACTGGCCCACCGTCCCTTTCACCGCCCAAGCCGCCGGCCATATTAGCCCCACTCTCACCTTCGGCTAATTTTCCCATCTCCACCCCTTCCGATCCCTCCTTCCTTGCCTCCACCACCATCCACGGTCACCACATAAGCCGTCGGCCCCCCACTTGGCTTCCTCTCCATCATTGCTTATGAGTACTCCATTTTTGAATAATTTAGGTAACTCAATGACTTTGCAAAATTCAAATTTATTTGAAATTGAAAAGTTACCTAAAATATCATTCTTATTTTAGGAAAGTTCCCAAATCTTTCCTATTGATTTTAAGTTAAATTAGGATGAAATATCTCATCCCAATTTTGATTCCCTAATTTAAGGAAGCATTAAAAGCTTCCTTAAAGCCCCTCCCTAGCCCATTAAGCCGCCGGCCCCCCTTGTGTTTTCCCCTCTTGGTTTGTGTTCAAACCTTTCCAAGTTGGCCTTCCTAGAAAAAGGAAATTTAATTTGAATTTGAAAACTTTCCTAAATTATGAGATCTATTTTTGGAAAGTTTTATAAATTAAATCCTATTTGAATTTAAAATTCAATTGGATTTAAATTTACCTTTCCTATTATTTAAATCCAAATCAAACAACATTAAAGGCTCTCCCTACATCCCTCTGCCTCCTATGGAAGGACCCCCCCCCCAAAAAAAAAATAAAAAATAAATTAACCCCTCTTGATTTCTTTCATATTTACTAACCCCTCTTTTGAGAAGATTTCAAACACCTTTCCCTCTCTCCTAGCCGCCCCACCCTTTCCTAAATACATCTTAATCCTTTCCAAACTAAAAGGATTATTTGGGGAAACATTTGCTTGATTTCCCTCCACTCTTCTAAATTTTGAAGCTAAATTCTCTTCTATGATCCCACCCATGGCCGGCCACCTCTCCCCTCTTCCCCTTGGTAATTTTCAAGATAAGCCCCTCTCTTTCAATAGGAGCCTTCAAGGGAAGTAGCAACTATTATCTTCAACATTTCAGCTCTTGAGAGAACTTCCTCTCTAGTTGAGCCTTCAAGGAAAGTAACGATGATCATTCTCAACATTTCAACTCTAGAGAGAAACTTCTTCTCTTTGGTTGAACCTTCAAAGGAAGCTACGACAAACACCGTCAACCTTTCAATTGTTTCCGGGCCTCGACAAGGGTTAAATTCTTCTCTTTTTTAATTATCTTCCTAATCCACTAATCTTGTAGATGGTGATCGAGTTGCGAGGAATCGTGCTTCGCCTTCTGCCTAAGCTTAGTGATGCAATCAAAAATTTGGGAGAGGGCCCCAAATTTTTGATTACAAAAACATACATGGGATAAGAAAATACAGCTAAGAAGAGACAATTTTAGAAACTTTAAAACAAACTCTTACATTTCAAAACATATAAAAAGAACACATACAAACATAAAGAAACACTTACAACCTTCAAGACCAAACTTAAAACAACCTAAAGATGTTTTTCTTTCATTTAGAAGAAGGATACAAGTGGAAGGGAACTTGCAGATAGAAGAATAGATTAGAAGCCAAGACGAAGGATAGGAGTAACTCGCAAGTTATCCCAAGATAGAGAAGAAGAAGAAGTGGACAAAGCTCTCAAGCCTTTCCAAAAAAACCTCTCAGATTTTTATCCAAAAATTATCATCATAACCTCTCTATATTATCTCAAACATCTCCTATTTATAGGACCAAAGAGGCAGCCAAACAGTCACCACATCAGTCCCCAAATGGTACAACAAAACAGAGAAGAAAAGCTGCAGGAACCAATCAGAAAAGCCACGGAACCAAGCAGAAAAGCCACAGAACCAAGCAGTTAGCGGCAGAACCAAGCAGCCAGCGGCAGAATCAAGCAGCCAGCGGCAGAATCAAGCAGCCAGCGGCAGAACCAAAGGGGAAAAGACACGGGAAATTCACCCAGCACAGGAAACAAAGGGCCACAGCATAGGAACAACAAAAGCTCAAGATAAACCGGGGAGACAAGGAGGAAAACGAGAAGGTAGTATGGGGAAGGGAAATGGCCAATTCCACATAATAATGAGCTACCATTTTAGTTCAATAAATGAACTAAAAACAGCTCATAATGAGTTAAATTTCAGCTCAAAGAATTAATGAGCTAGCAAGTCCAAGAATAGTCAAGACCAAAATTTAGGATTTTGTTTTGACCCCTTCCCTGCCTACATCACTTAGTAAACGTAGGATTGAGTGTGCTTTCTATGTTGCTCTCTTATTGTTAGATTAAATATTTTTGTTGAGAGCTACTTAATTCGCATGTTGAAATTCTAAGTTATTTTGATAATCCAAGTGTTTGACATGTGACTTGGCCTAAGCATAACCACCCCTCTTATGTTTTATTTTGTCGTTTAAATTTCTGTTAGTTTTAATTATAATTATTTTTATCAAGAAATCGTGCAAGTTCTTATCGCATACAGTTAAAAGCATTGTTGTCATGCATCAAGTTGTTTCCTCGAATTAGCTTTCCATATGTGACTTTTCTAGTGGGCAGTGTAATTGTATGTGAGCATTTCCCTCCTTGGTGTTTCCTTATGTGGTTGTTTCACTTTTTATCGCTTCCTTCTATGATTGCTTCTTTCCCAGTATTTTAGCTATGATTGGTGATTTGTTTTTGTTTCCTCTCATCATTTTATTGCAGCAGGGAAAAATTGGGAATTTTTGAAACTTTATTTTAACGTTGGAAATTTACTGTTTTGCTGAAACTAAGATTGGAAATTTATTCTTGCTAGAATTCAATTGCGTTGAATTGAAACTTACATTACTTAGCTCTTGACAGATTTCAAGAAGTTATTTGTTTAGATCAATTGCGAACTTTAGAAATTGTTGAATTAATTTTGGTTCCTCTAATTCTTATGTGTGTTGTTGGATTGGATTTTTTGAGCGATTGCAAGTCTTGATCGACTTTTGGGGCTAGTCTCCTTGCACCGACATGAGTACTTGATCTTTCCTTTGGCGATTTTTATTAATGTTCCTTTCTGTAAAATATTTAATTTTTGGGTTGTATGCATAAATAAGATTTGTCAAGTTTTTTGATATTAGTTGGATTTATTTTGTAGAATTTCATTGTTGTTTTCAGATTTGTTGTTGAATTTTTTATTTTGGCGACTTTTAAATTATTGATCCGAATGAATAAAGTATGTTTTTTAATTTACATCAAAAGTGTAAATTCATAGCTGACAAAACTGTTAATTTTAGTTTTTTTTTGTGTGTTTCTTTATGCTTCTCATCCTAGATTTACATTAATAAATTGTGGACACTAAAAGTTCCTACATCAAAAAGGTTCTGGAAGTCAATACAATAGCTCACGTCTAGCTTTGAAAAAAATAAAATCTCATATTAAAAAATAGTTAAATGTGCATTCTGCAGTGTCAATCTTTGGAAAAACATTAGATTTGTCTCATATTTCAGATTAATCTTGGATTATAGAGCCTTTTATCCTATCGTATTTTAAAATATCAGGATGCATGGAGAGAGGTTGATCCTGATGAGCTATCATATGAGGTAAAACTAGTTTCGTCGCATCATTTATTAATCAAAATATAAGACCACATATAATCTTTGATATATGTCTAATACTACAGGAGCTTGTTGCATTGGGTGAGGTTGTCGGAACTGAGAACAGAGGTCTTTCTATGGATACTATAGCTTCCTTGCCGTCAGTGTGCTATAAGGCTCGCATTGGAGAGGATTGCAATAGCGATCAGTAAGTTCACTTCTTGGAAGAATAGAGCACAAGAAGCTTTTGTATTTTTAATTTTTTTATTTCTATTACTCATGAGAAGTTGTTCAATGCGTAGTTGTGCATGCGCTTGTTCTTCTAAGGTCTAACAGCCTTCCAATGGACTTCTAAGATAAACAATTCTTATTCTTCTTTAATTTTTCTATTGAACTGTACAGCTGACCATGCTCATGTGTTTGACTTTAGTCCTTATTATGTGAAATACACCAATTACAAGAAATTACATAACCATTGGTATTCTAAATTATCCTATGACTTGTATTTCTGAGTATATCTTTTAGGAGTCAAAATAAAAATATTCTCTGTTTTTTAATGCCCATAAATTGATTAGAAATAAAGACTGGAAATTGAATTCCTCTTTTTCCCATTCATTCTCCTTTCTTTCTCTCGAACAATAAAACACTATTCTTCTAAAATCAAGGAAATATATCGAGAGTGCTCCTTGAGGGGCTTAAAAAGACAATTTCCCAGTTTTTTCTTCTAGGAATTTAATAAATAAAAAATGAGCTAGAAATGGAAACCACTTTTTTGTATTCATTCTCTATTCCAACAGTGGAACTAGGAATATCCCATTCTATAATGAAAGTATATTGAGAAACCATGCTTGAAATAAAAGTTTTATTTTCTCTTTGCAGCAGGAGAAATAACAATTTGGTTCTATAGTGCTTCCATCAATGATCAATGAAAGGATGAAATCTTAAAAAACCACAAATCTATCTTGTGTAGTTTGGTGTTGTTCTGGAAAAAAAAACTTATACGAATGAGTCTGTGTTGAATTTATATATGAAAAATAGTTGGATATAAGCTACTATTCGAAAGTGGCTTGTTATTTCACAGAAGAGAATTTAAACCTGTCATTTTAAATTATCATTTTGATATTTTGATGTTTTGTCATCTTTTATTTCATAATACAAGTATCACCCATAAATTGATAAGAAAGAAAGTCTAGAAATTGAAGTCCTCTTTTTCCCATTCATTCTCCTTCCTTTTTCTGGAACAATAAAGCGACTTGTGGTTTTTTAAGATTTCATCCACAAATTTATCTTTGTATTCATCTACCTTGTTTATTTGAAGTCAATCTTTGTAGTTTGGCGTTCTGGAAAAATAAAAAAAACCTATACGGATGAGTCTATATTGAATTTATATAGGAAAATAGTTGGATAAAAGCTACTATTGGAAAGTGACTTGTTATTTCACAGAAGAGAATTTAAACCTGTCATTTAAATTATCATTTTGATATTTTGATGTTTCTTAATCTTTTATTTCATAATAAAAGCATATTTTAATTTGTTCTGTTTTCATCTTCTTTGAATGAGAAGCCTGAATCAGAATTGTTGAGGTTATTCATAATTTCATATTATAAATAGCTGTTGGTTCTGATCTGTTTGTATGCCCAGGTGTGTCATTTGTCGGTTGGACTTTGAGGATGGTGATTTATTAGTTGTGCTTTCATGCAAGCATAAATACCACACAGAGTGCATAAACAAGTGGCTTCAAATAAACAAGGTAATTGGGTTGTTTGTGAAGGTCACGTATAAGGGTTTATGTATGTGGGCTTGTGTGTGGAAATATGATTTTGTTTTCATAATCTATTTTTTTGTTCTATTTAACAGGATCCTTTTGTGTTTTCCTTCATTAATCTATTTACTATAGCTTAGAAATTTGATTTGATTGCTAGTTTTCAAGCCATGTTTAAAATATCATTTACTTGACTGCATTTAGGGTTGTGAATTAACTGGATATGTGCACATATGTTGCTCGTCTCCTTTCTAAAATCTGAATGCGATATCCTATATTTAAACTTATACCAGATGTGAAATTCTTTTCTTTGTGAAATCTTAATATCCTTTAGTTTTGTTAATATTTAGATGTTTGAGTGAACTTTTGACCCTTATACACATATTTGCTGCATTTTATTCTGCATGGTGTATTATTCAGACTTTGAAAAATATACTCAGATTTCAACTAATGCAGCTACATCGAAGCACATCAAACCCTATTTTTGATTGTTGACATGCTCGTCTATATATAAGTAGAATAACATATTTTAAATGCTTTTTTTTTGTAAATATATACCTCCATAACCTTTGCACTTGTATTAGTGATGGAAAAATATGAAGGATTATACTTGCCAAATGCACATGATTTCTGAGTTTTGGGGAGCACATTGTCATTCTAAGTTTCAAGGTTACTATAGTTGTTTTTTAAATAGTTTTGATTTTTATTTGTTTATTGTGATTTAAATATGCCCATGATAATGATTTTTAAACGGGTTGTGCTCTCTAATATCTGTATTGATTTAGTTCAGTTCAGCTGCTGGTTCCTTTTACCTAATTTGTAGTTTGTCACTGAGCACATGATGATTTCTTCTCTATAATTGTTGAATAATATTGCTGGCTATTGTAGATAATGTCACTGATTTGATGATGGTGTGTGTCTCCTTCACTGCTACATGTGCTTGATTCATTTCCTTCTGTGGGTGTGAATTGCGGCTGATATATGGTTGCTTTATTCTTTGATGTGGTCCGCTAAATTTCCTTATGTGCAAGTTCTATTGATTTGCAACCCAAGCATTGTGGTTATAACCGGACTTTGCCTTCGTTGCTGAGTGTGCTGGTTCTTGATTTTCATTGTAGCTAGAATTTGGAGCTTTTACAATTGACGGAATTCGGTATTTATTTAGTCTGGACTTACTGTTTTTATTCAATTTAGGATTGGTTGACTCAAGACTTCCATTTTTTAGCCAAAATTTGGGATCTTGAGAGCTTGTCAATTTTGGGGTTTAGTTTATGCGTAACAAAATTCTAGATTTTTACTCAAATATACGGGTTGGTTGAATGTAAACTTTTTGTTTGCACTGCAAGTGTTGATGACAATTTACGGGGGAATCTTTCTTCTCGAACCAACTTGAGGCCTTGATCTTTTATTTGTTGAACTTTTATCCAAATTTTTTCATCTACATCACATAATTTGTGATGGGTTCTGTTGTCTGATTTGGATTTGGTCAAATCTGCTACTAGTTTTTTTTTTTAATTACGGTGATAATATTTATTGTTCCGTTGTTATCGATCCCAACTTTCTTACGCAGTTTCAATTTTGGATGCTAATTAAATTATCATTTGGTATGATTTTTGTGCCTTCTTTATTTTGATAAAAAGGTAACCTATTTTCCTAAATTAAAGTTTGATTGCAAATCTGGCTTTTGTGTGTGCCTTTTCTCATCTTATTAGATTTACAGCAGTAAACCCTAGATTTTAAGACATCCTACATCAAATTTGATATCATAGCTTAAGGTTGATTAAAAACTTCAAAGGATAGAAATTTTGACAACTTTTCAAAACCAAATGGTTGAATTACTACACGAGTAAAACCAAATGTGTGAAGATGTTTGAACGTTTGGAAACAAATGCATTTCAACGATATGAATCAGAAGTTGGATATATTGAAGAACCTATTCACGTTATTAGGTGATAATTATTGTTGGAGAAATAAACCAATATAGACATCATTAGGTTTATGGCAATCACTGACATTACATTTTTGACATAGCATGATGACAAGGGTACAATTGAGGCATCTACATTCAATTAGAAAATATATTGTGAATTATTTTTTTAGTTATTAATTTATATGAACAACATTTTTGGATGACAAATGATGTCAGCGAGTTTCAAGTAAGACATTCATAATTAAAATTAACTAGGCAAGCAAAAAATGTAATGGATGAGTATTGAAAAAAGATAGGGAAGATTGGGTACATAACCTACAATTACTTGGGCTGGACTGAAAGAGTTAAAAGACAAATATAGCCATGTACAAATTTGAAGTATTATTACAATATAAAATAAATAATGTTCTTAAAAGAATACGCTATTGATTTAGGTCTAATTTGAGATATGATATCAAATGAGAAATGGCCCTTCATCATATTTATTCACTTGAGCAGATGCTGAGATTTTTGCACCTAAAAAACTTACTGCATACATTGGAACCGTCTCTTTTTTGTCAAAAATATGGAGCTAAATATTCTAGATTTATTATATCTGTAGTAGCAATACTATTAACAAAGAAAACAAAATCTATTGGCACTATACGTGGCTCTAAAATTAACGTCAAAACTTGATTGAAATGTTATCAAATAGATCACTTCGCAAATGAATGTCCTAGTAAAAATTTGCATATTTATATGAGATTTATTAAAGGACGATATTCATGGATTCAATGAGGAGATTAATGATTTTTAATTAGTTGTGCTTGAAAATTCTTTGAATGTTTCGCAATGCATCATTGCTATACCTAAGGTTGAACTTGTTGGAAAGATCTTTTAAACATATTTTGAGCATAATGATAGACTTTGTAGAGTCATTATTGATAATGAGAGTTGCATGAATGTTATTGGTAAATTTGCTATTGATTGCATGAATTTGAAAACTAAATCGCACCCATAAGCAAACAAAATAGGTTGAATAGATCATATTGTAATTATTGTGACACATAGTTGCTTGTTGGCCTTTCAACTTGCCACATATACTGATAATGTGTGATGCTCTGCTTATGCATGTTGCTCATATCATTTTGAGTAGATCATAACTCTATGACTTAAATGTGACTCATTTTGGAAAGTCTAATACTTATTTGTTTAAGAGTAATGGGATTGAGGATACTTTTATGCTAAATGCAAAATAATTTAACGCTCCTAGTGAATTTTAGAAATATTTTCATATTTGAATCAACATACTTTTGAAAGTTAGGGTTAGGCAAAATAAGGGATTTTTTATAGCTATTGAAGTAAAAGATGTTGTGTTTGTGAGCTTATGTGTTTGAGGAAATTAATCAAGTGCTATTTGAATTTTGAGATGTGTCTTGTTGATCTTCTTGATTAATTACCACCATCTAGTGATATACAGAAAGCCATTGGTTTGATTTATGGATCATTATTATGTATGATTAATTACCACCATCTTAGATCTGCAGCAGTAATCTTTAAAATTATCTTGCATCAGTTAGTTGAACACTAAAAAAAAAAGAAATCGTTATATGTATGCTGATTGCAAATTATTTTATGATGGGCGGTCAGAATTAAGTAGCTATGATCTAGCTTAAATATAACAAGAACTCTTATTCTTGTTTTGTATTGTTATTGTTAGCTTCTGCTAGCATTATAATGTTGCAGTACTACAAAGCTATTAGTAGGATATTTCATTTTTGTTATCCCCATCTCATTATCATGTAATGTTTAAAAGGCAATGCACTTGAAATAAGGGCTTAAGGCTAGAATCAGATGATAATAAAATTACTAGATTCATCTGTGAAACCCTTAAGTAAAAGAAAGCGAACTCTTAAACATCGAGGCGCCTTTTGGTGTAATGACCGAAATTTCAAAAAAAAATAATAATAATAACTTCACAGTTAAGCATGTTCATCCTAGAGCAATTCTGAGATGGATGACCTCTAGTAAGTTACACCAGTAGGACAAAACCGTGAGGCTCTTAGGTCAAGGTGGACAATATCTCGATATTTAAGAGTTTGGACTGTTACATCATCTTTGCATAACCTAAATCAAAGAACTTACCAGAAAAGCTGAATTTTTTGTTTTACCCTGAAATTGCACTTTAAGAGCTTGGTTTGGGAGAAGTAGACTCTGTAATTTCTTGTTAATTCCGTTTTAAGAAGCTATTGGTAGAGAAGGATGGGTTATTAGCTGGTAACATGAATATTCTTTTATAATTTGAATCTGAGGATGCTGCCATTATTGTGTTGATCTACAGGTTTGCCCAGTTTGCAGTACAGAGGTATCGACTTCGTGCGAGAGCCAGGGCCAAGTTGAGTGAAGATGTCTTGCCTTTGTATTCTGACGGTAGCTGTAGTAGAGCTACTTTGTTTTTTTTTTAATTTTTATTAGAAGTGTTGTATTCTACACAAGGGACAAAACAAGCTTGCATATCTTATCCATTACTATACTTGCCGGCCATTTACTGTTGTTTTGTCCTCTACATTCATGCTTAGCTTAATGATATAAGCTATTTTCATGTGCTTAGCCTTTTAGCATCTTGAAGGACATGGATGGCGGTATAAGAGGAGAAATTATTATGTGTGGAGATCGGACTGCAAGAATCGTCTAGATTTGTTACTTTTGTAAATACTCAGCAAAAAGACAGCAAATATGCGTTTATAATTGTATATTTGCTACCCTTTTGTTGAATATTTGTAAAAGCGCATCAAAATGGCATTTAAAACGAAGCAAACATCCTACTAATTGAATATTTATTGCGCTTTTATAAGTCCTTAACAAAAGGGCAGGAACAGTGCATTCATAATGACATATTTGCTGCTCTTTTGTTGAATATTTACAAAAGCATAACAAAAGGGCAGATAAATGGCAGCAAATTCACATGGTTTTTGTGGTCTGGTCTCCAGACAAAATATTTTTCGTATAAGAGAGAAGAGCCACACATTTTAAAGGATAATTACTCATTTTCATACTTATTTTACCATCTGCAAAAATTTTGAATGGCTATAATTTAAGATAGCAAAGTAAAGCTGAAGAAATGATAACAGTTTTATTTTGTTCTTTTTTTTGCATTATTTTGTCATTTTAATTGAACACTTTATTTGACTAAGATTAGAAGCAGGCTATTAATAAGCTCAAGAAAGGCATTATTGTAGCTATTGGAAACATTGAAGGTTGAGTCGCCATCTGTGCTTAGAAAAAATAATTTGTGTGGATAATAGACGGCATCTAGAGATTAATTAGAACGTGCTATATTATTTTTTTGCTCGGTATTAGTGCTCAGTATTGTTGTGTATCGGATGACGTGTATAATACACAATTTGTATATTGTATACATTCATAATCTAGATGAATTTTTTCCGTCTGAATTCTGCACGGAATAATTTCGGATAAGATAGCCTTATAAGCTATCATGCAACTAGTTACTATTAACTAATAGCTCGATATGATGCTCAACCGATAAGGAATCTTTATGAAATTGAAGCCTTTTTAGTCTTAAAAAATGCTCTTTTAGACATTGATTCAATACATTCAGTAAATAGGGCTGCAAACGAACCGAGTCGAGCCAAGTATGTGAGTGTTCATGTTTGTGTTCATTTAATATCAGCTTGTTCAAGTTTGGTTCATGTTTGTTCGAGCTTTATTGTTTGTGTTCATGTTTGGTTCATTAAATTAATGAGTGTTCATATTCGGTTCATGTTCAATTCATGTTCGTTCGTTTAGTGCTTATTGAGCTTGTTCGTGAACATATTTATCGATTCTTTTTAATTATCAAACAAATACGTTCATGAACATATCTATGAACAAACACATTTATAATAAAAGTAATTGTCTATGTAACAAAGGCAATGATTATTTATATTTATTAATTTTATAGTCAAATATTAATTATTTTTATCTAGCTTATTCACGAGTTCAAAATCGAACACGAATCAAGCTTAATGTCGAGCTTGTTCACGAACTTCAAATGATGTTGTTTGTGAAGATAAATGAGCCGAACGCATTAGTGTTCAAGTTTGTTTATTTAAAAATCAAGTATTTAAAATATTATTCGTTTGTTTGTATAGCTAATTAAACGATCATAAACGAGCTTTAATCGAACCGAACAACGAGTAGCTCGTCGAACGTTTGGTTCGCTTGCAGCCCGATCAGTAAATATCTTATTATGACCGATGTGACTAAGGATGCTTGTCAATCTTAACTAATAAAGAATTTTTTATCAGGATTTTCAAAAGTAAAATTTTATGTAAGTTTAATAAATATTACACATTGATCCCTGTCATTCGACTTTGAATGTTTCAATTAATTTTGATATTCTAAGATGTGAATTAAAAAAAAAAAAAATACTAAAATGCCAAGCCTTGAAAGATGACACTTAACAAGTAATATTTGCATGATTAAGGGCAATCTCCAAGGGAAAAATCAATTTTGCACTCTAAAATGTAATAAAATTTCAAAACGCCATGATTCATATCCTATCGAACTGAATTTTTTTTTTTTTTGCGTGCTTCCTACAAAGATAACAATCTCTCATTTTTTGTGTGCTTTTCTCCTCGTTCGCGCTCGTCTTCGGCAACCTAATTTTTTGGCGTAGTTGAACAGTCAGATGCCAATATTGACGTTGCACTTTCACCTACCGAATTTTGGCGTGAGATTTAGAGTTCGAATGTAGCGAATGGCGAACGACATACGGTGGTGTGCAGTTCGGGAGAAATTATTTTGTGCGGACACCAGACGGCCTGATGACCAATCAGAATGCGTCACATCATCAGATATCGAGCGATACCTAGCAAAAAAATGATGTGACGCATTCTGGTTGATCTCAGGACGCTATTCGAGGTCCACATAGAATAATTTTTCTCAATTCGGTTGGAGATGACCTAAAGAGGGACTTAAAAAAAAAATCATGAAATACTATAATGAATGTAACATAAATAAATATTTATGATTAATTTTTTCTTTGAAAAGAAATTAAATGAGATAAAAATTTTATGTTAAATGGTGGTATAGTTTATCTTCTAGAACCGACGGAACGGAACCAAGCATCAACCTTGCCCTAGAGCTTGTTATCGTCTCGGATGGCGGATGATGTGGGAAAGCCCGATGCTCAGCTCTTTGAGCTCCTAACGTCTCTTCTCCAAGAGGTAACATCCTGTCTAATCGTTTTCGTTGTTTCGGATCTGGCTTCTGAACTTCAAACTTCATTTTTCCTTTCCGGGATCTGCAATGCCTTTTTTTATGAATTCCGGATTATGCTTACTTTCGGCTTGATGATTTCCATTTTAAATATTGAAAGTCGATATTCTGAATTCTCCGCTGCCCAGAATAGGATCGAATCCTAAGTGGCCTGAACCTGCGAAATTTTAGCGCTTTGATTCTTTTTTTTTTTCTTCTTCTTCTTCTGTTTGTTCTAGAGCATTACTAGAGATGCAATGCAATTTCTGTGATTGTACTTGTCAATTTCTACCTATTTGTACTTTATCCTACTTGTTTCGGCCAAAACCATTCATATTGATGGCAGTGCTTCTAATTCTCTAGCATGTGCATGATTAACAAATTTCAAATCCTGTTCTGCTGTCTTATTCTCTATATGATCTTCCCAATAGTCGCTCTGATATAGTCATTGAGCATTTTTAAATGCATCGCTCTTGCATCATGCGACTTCCTTATAGATGCGACTTCCTTATCGACTTTTACATGCAGCTTCCTATTTACATGGACTTGTATTTTTCGGGCCAAGCCTTTTCTATGTGTGCTTTTGAGTAGTGTAGCGAGTAATCAATTATTTAGAACTAATTTCTTTGGTGTCCAGTTTTTGATTTGATCATGGCATGGGCCAAAACCTTAATAAGAACCTTTTCTGGTCCAACATGAATTGGTAATTGCATGCGTTTTGATGATCTATTGGTGTTTCCTTATAGATGCATGTGTATGTATCTTCTACTTCTTGGCTTTCCGTATAAAAAATCACCTTCAATGGCGTCATGCAGCTCATGCCAGTCTGCCGAAAAGATGGTGTTGGCATTTTCTCACATCTAGTCATCATAAAATGACATTAATAATTGAAATGTGCTTTGCTTGAATAGTTAGGTCGCTTCTAGCGGCGATACATATTTGATCGCATTAAATTGTAAATTCAAACAATTCCCATTCAACAAAGTGACAGAATGGATTTGATTCAATTAGTTTTTGTAACACTCAAGTGAATCTAGTTTTTGTTTGGGTTGTAAAATTGGTTGGGAATCTGCTATAGGAAAACCCATTGTTTAAGATTATTATGTACTTTTTTTAAGATTGAGACGATAAAATTGTAAAACCTTTGATGAAGAAACAATGTAATGGAATTTCACCATTAGAATGCGGGATGACGAGCCAGTCCATAATACCATTCTAGACAATAAAATTTTTGAAGCACAATTAAAAGGCTATTTACTATATGTCAACATGGTTGAGGTTTGAAAAATGAAGCTGATAGGAAGCTATCCCACTGGTTTTGTCCGAGTTGATTTATGAGATTTATGATTAATTGCTTATAACTTGGATATGAGGTTAGCTTTACTTGAAACTTATAGGGGTGACGTTTGCCCGTAAATCCTATAGTTGCATGAGGCAATAGATACGCCATTGATCCTTTTTTTATAAGGAATGAATTTATTAAATAACGTAGAAAATTAAATAATTCTAATGGAAAATTACTCCTGTAACTTAGACAATTGTAGTATACCCAACAATATAGATGAGCTTCAATAAGGTGTCCTTTGTACCTAAACCCACTAGGATGTTGTGGACGAAGAAGATGACATCATTAAGGAAGTCCAATCCAATCCAAGGCCTGCCTAACGTTAATGGAAATCGATGAGGATACCAGGGGAAGCCCAAGGTTTGGTAACATCCTTCCACTCTTATCTTTCCTTTCTCCTGCCTTCTTTGACATGTCTTTTTATGTCTTGGCATGCCTTCTGAGTGTCCTGTTGGACGGTACTGAAAGTGGGTTTCATGGCATTAAGGTTTTAGAGTTTCTCTTCTTCATTCTTCTTTCTAGAGGGAAGCATATTGCAGATATTGTAGCAATCTTGAGAAGAGTCTTTTCTCAAAGCTTCCTCATTTCCTCTCCTCACCTCTCCCATACTTTAGCTTGCTCTGCCTAAGAAGCTTAAAGTAGCGAACAATGAGAGAGCTTGATGAGAGTTGAGTCACGGAGAGGTGCTTGCAGTGGTCAGTGTCCCCTACTAATGTTGTCTAAACCCTAAACCGCATTGTTGCAAGATGTTTCAAAAGTTTCACTCCCCCCAATAATATGATTGTTGCTACGACATTGAAGCCAACACTTTCTCCCAACTGCTATGAAATCCCTCTCCCCACGGACCCCACCACGTTGTGATCTCTTACAAGAAAGAGCTAGAAAAAGGTGGTGCCAACCTAAGTATATTTATTATGTTAAACAAATATTTTTCGTATTGCATTCTTTATAAATTGATCAGGTTCTGGTCATATTCTAACCATAATTTGCACATTAGTCTTTATTCTCTTGCAAAGGTACTTAGACAGAAGCGCATTGCTTAGTTCAAAATTACAATAAAAATAACCCAAATATATAGAAAGACATGCAAGTTAAGATCTAGCCAAACTCAGTAGGTGTATGGGGTCAAGGAAAATCATAAGCATTTTTAAACTTGCTCACAAAATGTTTAAAATGGACCAAATTACCAACTTAATTGGCCCAATTTGGTTCATGTGAGAGAGAACCAACCAAAACATATTAATATATTAGTTTAACATTTTTCATATTGACTCTCTTTAGACTCAGGCAAGAAATTATATGGTATAAAATCACCATTTGTGTCGAAACTAAAGATACTTGCATTTGCAATTAGTCTTTTAGATTCACATTGTACTTGGCTTTCGTTGTAATCAACGCAAGTAACACCATTTTTGCTTCCTACTTAAAACATATAAAACACACTATTTGGCTAGCACCCTGGGGATGTGATTAGCAGCTGTTTTTGTGCTTCAATGATTGTGATAATGCCCTCAAAACGGTGTATAAGAGACTGAACTCGCTTGATTTTTATCTAAGTAGTTTATATATAATTCTATGACCAAATTCAAGCTTCTACTGGATATTTAATATCCAGAAAATCGCATTCTTTTGGTGAATATGGGCATTTGAAGTATGCATCTTTCTCTTTGTATGTGTGAAGGTGCTACAACCATTTCTTGCTTTAAGTTTCCAATGAAGTTTTAAGTTGAATACTTAAACGATTTCAATAGTTAGTTGACACATGAGAGGGAGTTGCACATTTGTGAATTAAGCTTAACATTCAAAATGGCTACTGGCTATATTGTTCTATCTGCTTAGTTTATCATGATTGTTTGGCTTGGAGTTTGTTTGGCAACCCAAATAACAGAATATTGTCCATACAATGTACGAAATCAATTACTTGGCATTAAATATATATATATATATATATATATATATATATATACTCACTCTGGTGAGGTATATAATTATTATCAATGGAATAATCAGGAAATGGATGAGTCAAATGTAATGCAGCTACTGGCTAGTACCTGTGACAGAAGATTGTAACAGTTATAATTTATACCACATATATCACTGAACATAAATTATGGACCTAGATTCATAAATTTGACTTCAAATAGTTAGAATTTGATGAATGATGTGATAACAAATCCCACTTTGTTAATACTGAAATTTGTTGGTTAATACTTCATGATGCATTTTAATTTTTCGCAATCAAAGATTTGATTTATAGAAGTTATTGCTCTTATAAATGCATTTGTTACAAAAGGATAGTTTTTCATTTATCAACGTTCTTTGTCATCTTCTTATCTTTACAGCAACATATTTCACAATATATAGAAAATAAATGTCTCCATTGCAGAACTTCACCTTAAAATTGACTAAAGAACCGACCATTTCATATATACAGGTAGAATCATTAAGCAACCAAGAGGAAGTTGAACTAAGGGAGAAGATAGAAGCGCTGGGAATTGAAGTAACTAAAGTGCCTCCAAAACCTCCAAATAATCTCAATGAGGTATCTACTCAGCATCATTGATCATCCTATTTTCTTATTCTCCCTCTCAATAATTTTAATATCTGTTGCTTATTAATATATTTAGAAGAAGTACATAAACTAATTTTTACTTTTGAAATTTATTCTCCCTATGTTCTTTAGAATATAAGATGCTGGTGAGACCTACAATATTTTATGACATAGAATGGTAGTCATTAAAAGAGAAGCATAAAGTTAAGTGTTGCAGAGATGAGGATGCTTAGGTGGATGAGTGGCTTCACTCTTAGAAACAAAATGTGAAATAAGTATGTACGTGAAAAAGGTTGTAGTAGGCTCGATTGGTAGATAAGATTAGAGAGAGTTACCCTAGATGGTTTGGACACATAAAACATCTACTTTTCAATGACCCAGTTAGGATAGTGAATGTATTGAATTTGATCTATGTTAAGAAAGGTAGAGACAAACTTAAAAAGTCTTTGCTAGAAAATATTAGAAATGATAATTTTTTATATAATTTAAATATGAATTTAACTCTTAATAAGACACAATGGAGAAAAATGATTTATGTAGCCGTCCCCTCTTACTGGAATAAAAGTTTGATATTGTTGTTATATTTTCTTTAGCGGGGGCACATAAACTAATTTTAATATTTAGAAGAAGCACAAATTAAATATTTAACTTTTGAACACATCAAATATCTGTAACTTTTGAACACATTAAATTTCAAATATCTGTACTATATATAAAGTAATTAAAATTTTATAATGCCCGCCCAACAAATCTGCCTGTATCCTTCTAATTAGCTCTCTCTCTCTCTCTCATTTATAGCTTGAGATAGCAGCTGAGCTTGACAGGTTATCAGCCAAGCTAGATGATGTGGACCAGATGAT
The DNA here is from genome assembly GCF_001605985.2 of Dendrobium catenatum. Classification (NCBI taxonomy): domain Eukaryota; kingdom Viridiplantae; phylum Streptophyta; class Magnoliopsida; order Asparagales; family Orchidaceae; genus Dendrobium; species Dendrobium catenatum. Next base: position 113,225 of record NW_021345501.1, on the reverse strand, counting down.
ATCGTCAACAATGGCTACCAACCCGGAGGTTCGCTCGCTCCTTAGTAGCACAGCCGATGTATGGCTTCCGGTCATCACCGCCTCTGCCGATCAAAGGCGAAGCTTTGCTGTAAGCAAAAATAATGATGATCAGCAAGAGCCCCATGATTTGCTTAAGCATGAGGCTTCTGAAGACTAGGTAAGTTCCTTTTGAGAATGTTTTTATTGTTAAAAAAGTTTGCTAAAAATTTATTTGATAATTTTTTGAATAAAAATTCAATGATTTTCTGTGAGAAAATTTGTTGAGGTATTGATAGTTGTTAGTTGTATGTGTTTGAGCAGAAATTTCGTTATTGTATTTATATAATAAAAATTTTCAAATATATCACATTTTATTAGTATTTTGTAAGAGTATGTAGATATATGGATATTTTATGGTTGAAATATTACTCACGAATTTATGTCTGTATTTATTTTTGTGAGATGAGTTTTTGATATTTCTAATTTTGATAGATTAAGAATTTAGTTTTATTTAAATGAAAAATATATTTTTTATTTGTAATTAAATTATTTATATTTATATTTATGTTTAAAAATAAAATTTATGTAATATGAGTACATTGTGCGTATCAATTTATGCTAAGTATTCTTTGTTTTATCTATAAGATCGCTGATATGGATGAAGGCATTCGGTGAGAGACTTGCACTTGTTGCCAGTCCAAAGCAGCAAGGCAATATTTTGGGTGGAAGTGCTTGTGAGTAAGCGTCAATAAATGGAGATATTATTAGGTGCGGAGTGCGGAAGGGGAGAACTGTCCACACAAGTATTGGGTACTAGCGGTACCTGCACTCGGTGGTACCTAGTGCTTGTGCGGACGGTGTGCACTCCGCACCTAATAATTTTTCCAATAAATGACCCGAACAGTCAACACAACACTATTCTGACTAAAGTCGGATTTGGGTTAGACTTGTTTGATAAATGGGTTGAATTTGAATTGTGCATTTTGACTCGTTTGTTAAATAAGTTGAATTTCCAACCCGATTTTGATTTGAACATGATACATTTAATATATTTTTTTCCCATAAAAATTTTATTTGTTCATATAATTTTTTTTTTTGTTTTTTGTTTTTGATCAATTAACTTAAATTTTATGATCAATAAGTTAATAATATTTTTTTAATTAAAATGGGTTGTCAGTCATAGTTGGTCGATTTTGAGTCTACTTTTTTATCCGTTTATTAAACAGATTTGATTCGAGTTGATCAAATTCGGATAGGATCAATTTTGAGTTAGACTCAAATTCAATCTATTGACCCATTTTGACGCACCTACATGTATATGCTTGTAATAATTTGTGCTAGTGAAAGTGATGAGCATGTGCAAAATTTTACACATTAATGATGCTTAAGCTTGGAATGTGCCATGCGAAATCAATTTTTAGGTGCACAACGCAATCACATGATTCAAAGTATTTTATTATTAGATTAAACTTTAAACATATCTTCCTAGTAAATTATTAATAGGTTAGAGCTAGAGAATTGAGTGAGGTGAATGAGTAGAAAGTTCTAATAATTTTGGAAGTCAATCTCACAGAATGAAGTCAATATACTTTTCAAAATACACCCTTTCACCTCTTCTTTATAGAGTTGAGGGGCCTATAGGGGAGAAATTATTCTGTACGCAGTCTGAACGCAGACATAGGTTCGGATGCTGCGTATTTACTGCTTATTTATTGCGTATTTTTTGTGTATTTAATATTTTCTACGTATTTTTTTGCGTATTTATTGTGTATTTGGTGAGTATTATTTATTTGTTATTTTTTGGCACGAAAAAATTTTGTATAAAAAAATACGCAACAAATAAGCAGTAAATACGCAGCATCCGAACGCGTTCGGATTCCACACAGAATAATTTCTCCCTATAGGGAGACTACATCTATAATAAATAAAAAAATAGCACATAATATGATATTAATTTGACCTCTTATATTATAATTATTTTTGAAACAATTAAGCCAATTAAGACATATTCACGTGAAAACCTAAAGAACGTCCTTGGGAATAATGATGGTGTGTTGATATCTTGTTACATAATCGTTAACCTCAAAGACGATATTACAAAATCACCATATAATAAATCTGCAAGTTTCTCCATCACACTCCAACCATTCTTGCATCCCACGCTTAGACATTGTAACTGCAGCTTCTCCGCTTAAACCTTTTTTTTTTTTTTGTTTTTTTTTTTGAATTTACTAAATTCCAACTATTCTCAAAATTGTGAGGTGAGGTCATGATATGTTATTGTGTCAATTTGTTTTTGAAGATGATGATAATTATAAATAATTAATTTAAGTATTTATATTATTATTTATTTAAATAAATTTAAAATTAACATATATTTTATATTAGCATCTCTCTTTTTTTATTAATTCAATGGTCTGGAAAGTCTTTATGAACTCATTAAATATTAAAATATATACTGTGTAGCCATCAAAGATTTTAGATTCAGCCCATCCAAGCGAACGGCGCTAGCAACGCACTCGTGCACACCTAAAATTTTCACTATGCTTCATCACTTTCACTTAGCACAATATTATAACAAGCACATATACAGTGGTGGTGCGTCAAAATGGGTCAAATTAGAAGTAAAATTTTGGTCTAACTCAAAATTAGATCCTATCCTGAATCTTGATCAACTCGAATCAAATTATGCTGTTTAGAGTAAACGGATAAAAAAGTAGACTGCAAATCACCCACTTCATGAGCTGGCAACCCATATGTTAGATTAAAAAAAAAATACATTAGCTTACTTATTGTCATAATTCCCTACGTTAACTTGATCAAAAATAAAAACCAAACACAACACATCTTCTCTTGGGGG
>NW_021345501.1:90419-110265 GCF_001605985.2 Dendrobium catenatum | reverse complement strand
ATTTAGATTTTGTTTGGGACAATTCTCTAACTATTTTCTAACGTAATTTTTTAGTACAATTTTTTTTTAATAGTGAAAAAATAATTGTAAAAAATGGTCTCAAAGAAGAGATTATTTTGTGTGAACACTACACCGTCCGGAGGGGAATCACAATGCACACCATCACCCAGTACACAACGGGTACATAGCCGCAATACACAACAAAGAGATGACGTGACATGTTATGATTCGCTAATTCGCCTCTGGATGGTATCCGTATCTGCACAAAATTATTTCACCCCAAACAAAATCTGACATAAATAAACTCCTTATCAACAATGAATGGTGCATCATACATTTATATATTATATCTATAAAATTTCAGGTGCAAAGCACACAAATCGACCAAAAAAACTTGCTAGGAGGGCTGAGAAAGAAAGCTCGTGGATTGATCAGTACAACTCGCAGCGAGAGAAGAGTTCTACTGAGGGCTTCCTAAAACAGGAGATGTCTACGAAGCCCAATTGGAACAAAGCACAAAGCGGGATGAGTATCAGAGGATATCTGGAAAGAAGGGGATGTTGTTCAAGGCCAGTAAGAACAACTTGTTGCATTTGATGAGCCCTAAAAAGCGTTCAATGAGAGAAGGAATTAGCAGTGTCGAGCTCGCGGTTTGAGCTTATCAAGTCACGAATTCAAGTTCAAGCTTATACTCAAGCTCACTCCACTCCTATATTAAATCAGCTCGGATCGTAAGCTCGTTGAACTATTCAATTAACTTAAATATACTTTATCTTTTATAATTAATTTATATTAAAAAATTCTAAAGAAATGAAACTACACAAATTAAATTTTTGCGTGTATTCAGATCAGTCAATGAGGAAAGAAGTAATTTACATGCCAACATACTGATCAATTGCCATCGTTGATTAACTCCGCCAATTAGAGGATAGCTCCAACTCCACATCCTCCTCCCACCAAGTAGCGTTCTGCAACGCGACGTTATGCAAAGCACAGATTAATAGAAAGTCATTATAAGGATATGAGCAGAAGGCTTCCTTGCGTTATTCATCTATCTTTCTACGAATACTTAGAACATTATAAATAGCTAGGAAGAAGTGGGGCACCAAACCTTGTATCCCCTTCTAAGAAATTCCAATGAGCTTCCTTTCTCCTCTTTCAAACCGAGGACCATTAAAAGTTCTTCTTTTGTCTGCCATTGTTGATTGCCAGGTCAATCATAAGATTCATAAATAAATCATTATTGCTTTTTTATAGAATAACTAATGCTTCGTTTGTGGCGACTTTTTTATTGATTCTTAAAGCGGTTTTTTAATACAAAAAATTTAATTTTTATACTAAAAAGTAACTTTAAGAAGCCGTAAGAAAGCCGTCCCAAACGAAGCCTAAGTGTTATTACCTCCCCAAGTGTAAACCGTGTAGCACTTTCTGCAATGCAAGCATAGGAGCCATCAGACTGTTTAAGCATAACCTGCCAAGGTCCTAAAAAAAAGAGTTGCCATTACCTAGGGAGTACTTTAGCTCCTATTTAAAGAGTCTAGTTACTAAATCAGTTCTTCTATATAAATTTTTATGTGGTCTGAGATTATAAAAATTTTATGATTAATGCAATTCTAATTCATCCAAGAGCTGACTATATGTCAAAACAGCAGTCGGAAGAATAAAGTACATTTAGCTTGAGCATGAAGAGGATAAATGAATAAAAGTAGAAATTTGAAAATTTCATAAACATTTTAATCCAAAAATCTTGATGAAAGATAGTATGAGATCTCTTGAATAAACTGAAACCCCCTCTTTGCTATAACTTGATCAAACCTTGATCCCACCTTAGACCTCACAGGTGTAATGGCTGTTGTCCCAGAGCCGGGCTAATTGAACTAATTTGATATGAATCTTTACTTATTCTGATTTAATTATTAATTATAAATTATAGAATGTCTAACCAACTGTAAATAAGTTTAGTAATTGAAGTGGAGAAGAGAAAATCATGAGGCAACATGTTCTTTGGAGCATTGCAGTCTTGGGAACGGTGGGCTGCAGTATTGTCTTCTCTGTTGAGAAGAAGATTTGAAGGAGAGTTGCAACACTCAGAATGGGCGCTACGGCACTTAACTCTCGGGTTAGAGGAATCTGGGTGGATCTCAAATATTTTGTGGAGCGTTGCCATACAGTGCCAAGTCAAAAAAGATGTCTTTAAAATAAAATATCTAAATCCATTTCTCATTTCACCTAAATCTCCCCCTAACCCCCTCACTTTGTCAAGAAGGAAGAGAGAAGGGAGAGGAGGAGAGAAACAAATGACAGAGGTTTAGAGGCCGTGGAGCTGAATTCATCCATCAGGCCAGTTAAGAGTTTTGTCAGGCGCGAGGTAAATTTCTAAACACCTGCTCTGATTTCAATTCCAAATAAATAATAAGATATAGGCAAAAACATACTTTTCTTGGGTTTTATGACATTTCTACCGTATAACTTTTTGTATATTGTAGCATATTTTATTCTGGACACTTCGACTATAAGTTGAAATTTTATTTGTTGATTTTTTTTTAATAATTTTTATGCTTATTGAATAAATGAGGTATTTTTTATGTTCATGATAGCTCTCTAAAAGTCTTAAAAAGCTATTTTGAATGTTCTCAATGGGTAGATTTTTACACATACATTATTACAAAATGTTGGTAATTATGAAAGTTTATGCATCATTATATGCATGCTTTTCTTGATCTCACTACTAGTTTCAAAATTAAGTTGACCGCACACGACGAATTTTAAAAGCAAAGAGAACAGCATCACATGGAACTCGCTCGATGTGCGTCGATCAAAAACCTAAATCACTAAAACGGGGCCTTTGAACCCGTTCTCTCGATTGTAGGTGGCAGGACCGAATCCTTTACTCCCAGCCTCCGCCCAACCCACCCCACCGATCTCCTGCCGTCGCGCCCTCCAACCAGTCGACCACCACCACCTTTTCTCCTTCTTCTCCCGCTTCCCTTCTTTTCTTCTCCTTCCTCACATCTTCCTCCATTTCTCTTCGTTTCTTCTGCCTCATCATCTTCTTCTTCCTCACTTCCTCTTCCTCATCATCTTCTTCTTCCTCAAAACCTAAAAAACCTTAACCCTAAAAAAAAAAAAAATTCCTCCCTCTCTACACCTCAAATCTATACCCCCTTCATAAAAAACCTTAACCACAAACTCCTACCCCCTTCTCCATCAAAACCCTAGCCCTAACTTTCTCTATCTAGAACTAGCGAGAGAACATTATTTCGCTCTCCAAAATTAGAGAGAGAAACTCATTTTCTCTCGCTAGGCCACCTCCCTAAGCTCTCCCTCTCTGTCTCCCCCTCCCTTTAGCTTCTCCTCTCTCTAGAAGGAAAGAAATCCCGATTCATCTCTTATTCAACACTAGAAAGAGGGATATATATAAACCTTGTGCTTTGTGCCACGCCATTACCTCTGTCGTCGCCATCTCCATCCTTGCCACCGCGCACCTTGAGGTATAACCCGGACCAGCACTAATTTTTTTCCTATAAATTGCAAAAGTCTAAAATGTAACGCATGGAGCATGAAAAAGAGGAACCTGTGCATGCTTTTCTTAACCGGCGAACAAAACTCATAGGCAACACTCGCGACGAGCCGAGAAAGCCTTTGGCATGCTTTTCTTAACACGATTAGGTGAGAAACACTAAGTATCCGTGATTGTCTATCTTGACAAACAGGGAAAGGCTATTATACCATCGATTGTGCGACTGCATTTTGTTGACAAATAATATCACATGTAAATGATTATGATCAAGGCCCACCGACCATATGATTTTGCCGCCAAATGATACTACTAAATTACGGTAAAGGGGTGAGCTCGTATGTTCCCCAATAGCTCTAAACCCTTGAATAATGAATCATATGATATATTTGATAGGACACAAAGCCCTCTGTTAGCTAAGATTGACTTAGATTTGTCCCCTTAAATAAACATTCATCCCAAGTCCACAAGATCCCCTTTAACGAAGCAACGTATGGCTGCCGACAATAATCCTTTGGTCAAGTTGGGTTGACTACTTCCTCCAACTAAGTAGACTAGGGATTACGATAGCCCCGGACGACAAAACCATGAGATCTTAATCAGATAGGCCATCATTCTCCCATCACCTGGTTTAAGTATACAGTGGTGAATTTAAAAACCTAAAAATTAAAAATTTAAATCATAAAGCTGCTGCTACTATACGCCGGGTACTTAGTGCCTATCAAACAACCAGTTTTAATTAAAAAAATTTCTCGTTATCAGGAGGAATAATTATGCCTTCTATAAGGAAACCATAACCCAGATTATAAAGTCCTCACGAAATGAGGGCGAAATCTCTGAGTAGTGTCTTATATAAAAATACAATTTGCCTTCTGAAAATTTACACCGAACTTAACCTCGTTAAAGCTTGCCTTGCCGAAAGAAAAGGACGCAGAGAGGACGAGGTGTGATTTTTCGGGAGCTTGCGACTTTAAGTCATAATTACCTGCTAGAACATTCAAATTGCATAATTTATAACATGACATTAGATAAGTTTTGAAATCAAAAATGTTTTATATACTTTCTAAAATGTTATAAGATCCCTATATATATTTTGCAAGTGAGACGAAGGAAAAAAATTATACCCATGTTTGGGCAAAAAAGTAAATGGATTAAAGGTTTTCAACTCATTGACACGAGGAAGTCAAAATCATTGAACGCAAGGAGGTCAAGCTCGTTGCCATATAGAGAGGGAGTATTAAAGTGTGGTTGCTAGAGTGGGATTGTGCATTTGGGATGAGAGAAGCATTGGCCGTCTAGGGCATGAGGAAAGAGTGCATGAAAATAGTATAGGTGGTGAGAAACAAGAAAGAAGACAAGGGAGCAAAGATTGAGACGGCAAGTGAGACTGAAAGTTAGAGAATAAGCATTGCAGGAAAAGAGAGCAAGTTCAAGCATGAGGAATCAAGGAAGATGCACACTGAAATTCATGTGAGTTTGTGGGGTTTGGAAACTGCAAGAGCAAGTGGGAAGGCATAGATTTTAGATGTAAGAACAAACATATTGGAGAAATTTAGAAAAGAGATTTTCATTAAATAAATAAAATAGAGCAAGTGATACAACGTGGAAGTAGGAGATGTTCGTGAGAGTTGTACAGAATTAGATTAGCGAATTATACAAGAACTTTGTTCTCTTTTGGTTTATTTCTTCGTTTATTTCTTTTATGGTAAAAATATCTCTTACATCTATATGATATTCTCTTAGCACATTATCACTTTAAAAATACATTTCTACATTTTGATCATTCGAATTTAGATGAAGAAAATGTCTTCATATAATTTCACCTTTTATTTAATATATTCATCATAGTTAAACCTATGGCACATAAATATCACTTGATCTTGCGGCAATTGATTATTAATTCATATGCACTATAAGCACAAATTATGCACTCAATCCACATTTTATTTCATCTCATTTTACATCTATATGATATTCTCTTAGCACATATCAGTGTTGTTAAATTCAGAGAATTGGAAAGGGAAAATGCTTAATTTTATTGCACAAAACTATCCCTATTTATAGATCTATACAAGATAACTTAATAAAGAAATAAATAATTACAAAATCATGCATAATTGCTCTAATATAATCCTTCCTAAATTAGCCAACTAAATATGGAAGGAGATCAGCGTGATCCAGGTGAGCCTTCCACGGATTCTCATTCTAGCCGTGGGATTAAAATGCCAAGAGACAACTGGGATTTAACAGGTGAGTCTCCCACGGATTCCCATCCTAGCCGTGGGATCAAAATGCCAATGTACGGCTAGAATTTAATAACTCTTAAAATACATTTCTAAATTTTCACTAACCAAATTTAGTTGAAAAACAATTTGCCTTCATCTACTTTCGCAAACTTTTACATAATAGATCCATGACAGTTGAACATATTACATTGAAATAGCATTTGATCTTTGCACCAATTGATTATTAATTTTATATACACTACAAAATATAAATCATGCTCTCAATCCTTATTCTACTTCTAATTTTGTTGTTACTTCAAAACAAAGCCTCACTTATCATTAGTATCACCTCAATATATAGCACATTATAGGATGCTTCTGAATACTGTTGTAAGCATATCTATAAACACAAGAAGATAAAACTTAATATTAAGCATGTATGTAATTATATTGTGATTGAGAACTCTTTGGACACTCCACCACCACACCTTCTAACAAGTATTACATAATAGCTAATGTTAAAAACTTCATAATAACTTTAACACACATTTTGTCTTCAATCACACTAAATTAATTTCAATAACACTTGATCATATTTTTAGGAGTAAAACACTTGTGTGAAGATCATGCCATTGTTTTATAATTTTCTATAATTTGTCTAAAAAATAAGCACCAAATCTATCTTATCATTCTGATTTTTGTTACCTTTAATTGGATCAAGAACTACTTTTAATCACCACCATTTGTTAATCATTTATATTGTTGAAAGAAATCTCCAATGAACAGCTACCAACTTATAGTAATGTAAATTATGCTTCTTTCTATGTGATCTCATGTTTAAGCAATATTTAATTTTTGGAATTTAAAGTTTGGGTTTGATTTGAAGCAAAAAATTTTAGCCTGCAAAGAATTTAGAGCATAGTAATACGCAACGCAAAATACAATAATCAATTTCAGTGGCTTTACCAAAATGATTAAATAGGGCTCCACTAAACTCAAAATGCATCGAACTTGAGCAATCTAGAACTCATTATTTCATCCATCCAAGGTCCCTCAACCCCTGCTTTCTCACCTTAATCTTGGCCATCATAATTTAATTTTGAAACTTCTATACAAGATTCATTTGGTCAAGAGTTATCCTCGCCCTTTTCATCTCACAAAAAAAAAGCAGAATGGACTATTTTACTAAGTCGGTGATATATATATATTTTTTTAGGTCGGTTATAAATATGTAGTGAAAAATTGGCCTTCACTAAGATGGCCTCTTTGTTCATAAATTAATTATTTGGAGATGGGATCCAAGTCACACAACTACTTTCTATACTATTCTTTATACAAATCATAAGTTTAGCTGGCAACTATTGATGAATAATTAACTGGCAAATACATCAAAATATAAGCAATACTGCCTAGGTATATTTATCATGCCAATCATCACAAACTATTTATTATTTGAATAATATCACTGCCTACCAGTAGCTTATTACTGCAGAGCAAGAGGGATTACGGCTATAAAAAAAACCTCAAATTATGAAAACTTAATATGTTTAATTCAAAAGCATTTTACTCACCAGGATACTGACGAAATAAGGCTCCATCATAATTCACCACAAAGGGCGGAACTGGTACAGTCTTCATATAAAGAAACAAAGACATTAAATACTATAAAAAGACAATCCAGACAAGCAAAATAAAACAAGTACCTTAGAATATTCTCTCGTTCGAATATAGAATACTGGTAAAAATTGAGAAAGAAACCGGTAATGCAGGTCTTTTGTTGGGAATCCCAACAAACCCAAGTCAGAACTGCAACAAACAAATCAGGAGATTTGAGCAGGGACAATGCGTTTGATTAATGCTTCAATCCAAAAAATACATCATATGCTGCATACCGCAAGGTATCTAGTTCCAAATTAAAAAGAATACTTGGGATGGACACAGCATATCTCTCCTGAGAATTAAAATTCGAGAAAAAAAAAAGGATTGAGGATGAATCAAAAGCAAAGGGCATGCTTATAACAGAACTCAAATGCACTTAATTGGGATACTTGAGATGAAAATGGTACTGCACCAAGCCTTTGTTACAAAGCCTAAGCCATATTTTCAAAGAAAAAAATCCTAAATAAATCTTCTTGCATGATATGGTATCTGTACTTGTGATAAAGGAAAGCTGGTTGCTTCTTCAATTTTTTGACAGTAAGAAAAAATTTAGTTGCTAAATCATGTACCAATTATACGTATCAACAGGTAGCATCAATGCTGATGGGGAATGAAAAAGTACTTGGAGAAGGAAGAAGTAAAAAAAATTTATGCATCAAATTCGTGAAAGATAGTGACCTTACTAGCAAGTTTATCTAAAGAGCAAAGCAACATGTGACTAAGAATGAAGAGTGTAGAAGAAGAGTAGAGAAGAATTAGGATCTCAGACAAGTAGAAAATTCCCTGCTAATCCAAGAGACCTCTTTTGAATTGATAAATCATTTTTTATGTTTTAAATAGTGCTCATTACCCCTTATAAGATTTAGGGGCTACATAAAGGGTTACATTGGAAAAGATAAAAAATACAACTCTACACAGATTGCATATCCAAAACTATACAATGCTATACACACGTCACCCTGTAATGGATGGGAGAACTGGGATGGAGGATTCATCTCCGGGCGAGTGTAGTAATGTCTAAATGGCATAGAGGGCGAGATCCGATGTGTTGTGGGCTGGCGTCGGGTTGGATGAGTTTTGTAGTGGCGGACCGGTTAGACCTTATTATCTTACACTAAGCTAAGGATCTTCGCAGGAGAATAGGTATGAGTGTTGAGAAAATTGGGGTTCGATGCGGTGCTGAGCATAAGTGGTACAAGTTATACTCATGGGATGAGAGCCTTCCTATAACTGACCTCGGATGAGGGGAGATGGTCCTGCACTAAGAGCTGATGACTAAGGTAGCAGCGAGTGGTAAGTGATCTGCCTGATACACCGTCATGGACTCGCCCAGTTCAAGGCAAATTGCTTGCTTGAACGTTCTCTTGTTGGTGAACACCTTCATCATGACCTAGACATAACTTGTTAAGACATCTATGAAGGTATTTATACGTATATATTTAGTTCATTGATTCACTCAGCCTTTTGACGGGCAAATAATGAAAGGGACGAGTGAATGAAATTAAATGTGATTGAATCATAAAATAAATGTGTATTTACTGCCTTTTTTCTACTATCTGTGGCTACTAGACCCAAGCCACTACACCCACTTTTTCCATGGTAAACAACAAGCAGAAGATGGAAGTAAGGAAGTTAGGTAGGTCATAAGAGCAGGTTGTCAACAAACAATACTTTTTACAACAAAGAAGCAATTGGTGCCATGAAGAATGGCTAGTTGGATTGCTAGCAGTACAAAGTCGTACTCTTAATCAGTTATGGGGCAGGGATTTTCAAGGAGGGATTTTCTCACTACAACATAAATTCTAAAAGCATATTAAACTTCATTGAGGGAGTTGTGATCCAGTAGAATTGGGAGTTGTGATCCAGTAGAATTAAGCCATAAAAATACTCTTAATCAGTTATGGGGCAGGGATTTTCAAGGAGGGATTTTCTCACTACAACATAAATTCTAAAAGCATATTAAACTTCATTGAGGGAGTTGTGATCCAGTAGAATTGGGAGTTGTGATATCATAGAATTGAGCCATAAAAACTCAAGGGCCGTCTACAAGCATGTATAAAAAGCACTGCACCAAAAAGATGTCTATACAAGCGACATTGGATTGGCAACCCTTATGAGTCAACTAAATTACTTTTGGTTGTACATCAACATACACTATGTATAAATACACTATTTTGTCTTAACTATACCATTTGATCTAGGCTAAAGTAGGGCTAAATATGCCATTGGGGTTAGGGTACACTCATGTCAAACTACATTAAGTAGGTGTCCTTATTTAATTCAAGGAAGGCTATGGAATTAATAAAAGCAAGGGGCACCAGGATGTTTTATCATTTTGAGTTGAAATTCTTTCTTTAGTATGTGGTGCTAAAATCCTAACTTTTCCACACTCCAAACCATAAAAGTTAGCTCTCCCTCCCTCTCCCACCCCTTCCGCCCTCTCGCCCCCCTTCTACCCATGCCTGTCTCTACCAAACCACACTTTCACTGAGAAATAATAAATCATCCATTAGGACCAACAATTAAAGCCATTGTTTTTAAGCATCCAAATAAATTGGGCGGTCATTATATCGTCCACTCCAAAGTGGATAAGGCATCAACCCATGATGCATGACACTCAACGAACTAAACATTCCAATCAGTTTAGGATTCACGCCCACTTATTGTGTCGGCTATTTGGAGTTGTCTTTAGGGAGCACTTAGCAATTCTAGCCATAACATATGAGTGACTTCTTATTCTTTATGCTATAACTTTTGTAAATCTAGTCTTTTTTTCCGAAGAAATTTCTTCGATGTAAAATTCTGTCAAGTGTGAAGTTTGAAGAAAACTGTGTGTGGGTACACCGTACACCTACCTGACTCGTTCTTTTCTTTCACTTTATTTTTTCCATCACCTTACTTTCTAATTATTCTACTTGATTTGTTCACAATATGGAGAAGTGATCAGTAGTTGTCGGAGCCACCAAATTTGGTTATCTAAATCAAACAATGGGATCAAAGAACTACAATGAGTGGATGACCCTATTGATAGGAAACACTTGGATTTCCAAGTGTTTCACACCAAGAACCAAGTAGATCTAGGACGAAAACTGCTGTCCACACAGGAAAACAGCCAAAAACAGTGGATTCGGAGAGAAAAACGAAGGAGAAAACGTAAGAGAAACAAAGCAAACACTTTTATTTAATAAGTGATGAATAGCACTTGCAAGATACAACTTTCCTTCAATTCGAGAGGAAGGAAAAACTCTCCAAATCTCTAGCCGTAGCCTAGAGCCCAAGAACACAAACCCTAGATCTCAAAAAAAGATTCAAATTCAAGATAATCTAAATCCCTCCCAAAACACCTAATTAAAGACAAAGGAATATTACAAATTACCTAAACACCCCTTAGTTCAAAATATTTCCCTCCTAATCTTGCATTGAGCCCATAATGGGCTCCACAAAGTTTCCGCCCCATCTCTGGCTTCCGCTGGGTCTATTCCGTCGCCTGGAATAGACCCGGACCGGTCCCTCCTGGACCGGTCCAGTCGGCCCCTCCTGGGCCGGCGTAACACCTATCTCTCGTAATTCTTGTAATTTAAAGTTTATCGTTTTCAAGTCTTCAGTATTCTTAATCTGCATCTTTAATTGATTGTACTTTTATTTTCTATAACTGACCCGCATTACATGTTAAATATAAACTTTGCAAACATTACCTAGAAATCCTTAAAATTTAAATAATAACTAATAATCGTTTTCACCATCTAACATGTCAAGGTTTCGACTGTATATTTATATCTTGGATTAGAAATTGATGCCACGCATCATGCATCAAGCAGCGCTTATATTAGTTGATTGGATGGCAAGATGCTTAATGATTGGTTACATAGCCACGCATCAGTAAATGAAAACTATTTAACATGTTATTTTATTTTTGTGAACCAACTTTCTACGCAGAAATATGAACCGATGATTAGAATAAACTATTATAAAATTAAAACATATTTCTGTCTACTACGATTGTTCAATGTATGGGCCAGGGGAAAAGATTCAGTTCCATTGTTGTGATGGGAGGTCATACATTTGAATCATAGAAACAACCTCTCAATAATACACAGACAAGATCGCCTAAATCAACCCTTCTTCAACTCTGAATTGGTGGGAAGCCTTAAGCCTTAGATAACTGATGAGGACATCCATAGGAGATTTCGACATACTTATCATCGGCGGAATAGTAGATCGACGGCTGCGATTCATAGTTTCTTTTATGATGTTTTAATGCATTTCTTTTAATTATTTTTCAGTTTTTCACTTGTAGCATGAGGGCATTTGTGCCTTTTACATTGTGCTTTGGAGGCCTATATATGAAGGCCTAGTCGTCGTATTTTTTCTCATGATGATTATGAATGAAAATTACAATTTCTTGCTAGATCTCTTTGTGAGTTCTTGAGAGGAGGAACCCTAGGTGAGGGTGAGAGCAATACCTGTCAAACTTGGTGGATTCCTAGGTTCGCGATTCTTCGATTTCTTCTTTCTCTTTTACCTTCACACCAATTTCATTCCACCACCGGCCGGCCTCCCCAAACCCCTCCCCATTTTCCCCTCCTAGAGTCGACCCTACCCAACCCGACGGCCACCCTCCCCCGCTTGGCCGCCCAAGCCGCCGGCCCCAATCCACCCGCCGGCCACCAGCCGTCGGCCTCCCCAACCCATCCGCCCCTCTCCACAAGTCCAAACAGTCGGCCCCTCCAATTGATTCCCAATTTTAAAATTCAAATGCCCATTAATCACTTTCCTAAAATGGGTTTTAGCTAATTAGGAAAGCTTCTAATTGAAATTCAATTAAGCAATTGAATTCAAATTCTTTCCTAAGGCTATAATTTAAATTAGGAAACCTCCCTAATTTGAACAAATCTGAAATTAAATTCAGATTTGTGTCAAATTTTTATTTCCTCCCTTGGGGACCGCATGTTTAATGAAATTAAACTCTCTCCTAGCCCTATATGGCCGGCCACCTCTCCTGGATCCCCTCTCTCTCCTAATTAATTCAAAGCCTCCATTAAAGCTCCCTAATCCCTTCCTAAATATCTCCAAATAACCTCCTTTCTCCATGCATGCCGCCGGCCCCTCTTTGGCCTCCAAAATTTTGAAATCTAGTTCTTCCCTCCACCCCATTATTTCCTTTAATTAATTACCCTATTTGGATAATTAATTCCAAAAGGAAAAAATTAAAACCTCAAACCCCCTTCACTAACCCTAGCCGTCCCCTCCCTCATCCTGCCTAGCCCCAAACCGCCGTCCCTCCTTCTCTCCCGACCACCAAGCGCCAGTCCTCCCCCTCCAAGGCACACAACAAAGAGTCCTCCCATGTCCATGTATGGCGGATTCGGAAGTTAATCATAGATTCATTTACAATTTTCAAGAGGAAATCGACATCATTCAATCACCTTTCTTCGATCCCGGATTTGGATCTGAAGGCACCGTCGAAGAATACGTGGAACGTATTCTCTTTACTTTGGCGGACATCATCGAAGAGCAACAACCTACAGGATCGTGAAAGATCGCAGGACGACCACCCGTCTCTCCAACTCCGACCAACTCTCCGTTGATCAAAACCGCCAGCATCCTCCGTCTTTCAGTAGCATCACTAGGCTTGCTAACCTTCATCCTCCGCTAACCCTACTTCAAAAGAGTGATCGAGAGGGAAACTCGAAGGTTCTATTTATTAAGTGCCGGATTATTGTTAATTGCATATTTGTCTTGCTATCGTCTTGTTATTGTCTTGAATCGTTCTGTTAATCTATCGTGTAACCGCATACTAGAAGCAAATCAATAACTACGAAAACTGAAAATCCTAACTTAGTGAAATATTAATCTTATAAATTCATTGCTAAAACAAATTTCTTAATAAAATCCTACAATTTCGTTATATGTTCCACATCAATAACCCTCTTTGTAGTAGTCAAACCTAATAATTTTCCTAATTTTCATAGAAAGACATCATAAATTGCATAAGACACTCCAACATTTGCTTCAAAATTGATTCCAGAAATAAACTGAAAGCTACCTCAGAATAATTTTAACTAGTAACAACAACAATTAAATTGATTTGAGACCACTCCGCTTTATCACCCAACAGACTTCAATCTAAGCCATCATTTGTACCATGTCCTTTGATGTTGAGGCAAACTTCTGCTATAGAAAAAGGATTAAAACTTGGTGCCATGGAGATCAAAGATGACAAGTTGGCAGGGGACAAAACAATGTAACAAGTAAATTTAAATCATGCTTTTCAGATCCACATATTTACATAATTATCTATTCCTCCAAGTGATATTTCACTGGAATCCAAAAAAGAAGAATTTTTCTCTTAAAATGCCATAAATTACGTGATTAGGATCTCTGAGTTTAAAATGTTGCTACGTACCACATACTTCTCAATAAGAGAAAGATCTCTAGTGCTACAGTTGATAAATACAAACAAGGAGGGCGGCTCATTTGACTTCCAAAGATCTAATAAACATAAATAGAATAAAGTTAAAGAAATAAACAAAAAAGTTAACAAGATATGAAGATCTATATTAACTTTTATTTTTGAGAATATATGAAGCATGTACTAACTGAATTTAGAAAAGCATTAAAATACGTCTTACTCACAAGATCAATTAGAAAGAAAAATCGGCCATCTAATTCATGGCATGCAAGTATGGTTGTCAAGAGTTCAATAAGTCATTATAATTATTGGTGGTAAAGCAAATGACAACTAATCTTTGGTTGCAGAATAGCAAGGTTTAGCATAGTAAAGATAATCTTCCTAGCAATTCTACTAGATAAATTCCAACCTAAATGAGTGGCCCTCCATTAGACCAAAGAAGTTGCATAATAAAGAAAGAACTTTTCTATCTCATAGTTTAAATCTATTTTGTATCTAGGGAATAAATTTTGTGGGTCTCTTCATTAGGCCAAAGAGGTTCCTACTTGCACTAGCTAGCCATTTCAAAAGGACAACACACTAGTCAAAGTAAAGACTGCAACTATGGTAAATTTCCTCTAGACTACTATAATATGTAGATTTGGGCAACCATTGATCGTAGCTTTCACCACTAGATCTTCACTGGCAGATGAAAAGATGAAGATTGCCAATGACGAATAAGCATCGGACCCAAGAATGCTTTAGTAAGTCATCTAAAGACCAATGGAAGCTTAATATCCACAGAAAAAAAGATATTTGAGGAAGCCAATAAATCAATTTTATAAATCCTCAAGAAATCCTGGAAGGAAACAAAGGAAAATGCATATATGAAACCTAGGTTCTTACATTACTGCTTCAAAAATTATAGGGGAAACCCTTTGCCCTCACTTCAGACATGGAAGCTATGGTTTTAGACTAATACAATTAATGCATTGCCTAAGAAGAAACAACAGCAAAATTCACTAATGAGTGGATGAGGATGGATATAGTAGAAATTTGAAAATGATCAGAGCCGCTAACAAATCAGATTCATCAGAAGAAGTCTTGTTAGCACAATGATAAGACGGGCAGCACAACAATAATGTGTTAGACCGGCCCATCCTGGGCCGGTTGGACCGGTCCAACAGAGATTGGTCCACTGCTACGCGAGAAGGGGGAGCTTCCTGTGGACCCCCCTCGGGGAGCACGCAATTAGTGCCGCATTACCAGCAACAATGACAGAGGATTGGGAAGTGATATTGGAGCCCCTCGAGCTTATGGGGGTAAGATCAGATCAAGAAGGCAACAAGGAAGTGTTGATTCAATGGAAGGACCTCCCTGAGTTCGACGCGACTTGGGAGCCGTTTGAAAGAGTGAAAGAGCAATTCCCCTCCTTTCACCTTGAGGACAAGGTGAGTTTTTGGGAGGGGAGTAATGTTAGACCGGCCCAGGATGGGCCGGTTGGACCGGTCCAACAGAGACCGGTCCACTGCTACGCGAGAAGGGCTGGGCGGAAACGGCAGCAAGAGGCGAAGCTTCCTGTGGACCCCACGTGGGATTAATTTTGATTTGGGAGGGAGAAATTTGAATGAGGGGGCTGTTTTAGGAAATCCATTATTGTCCTTTATGATTATTTTTGTTTAATTAGGAGATTGGGGGGAAAATTAGGATCATCTTGAATTTGAAGGAGAAGTTTGAGATCTCTTGGTGTTCTTGGGCTCTAGGGTTTGCTAGAGACTTGTGGAGAGTTGTTCTTCCTCTCAAATCGAAGAACGTTGTATCTTTCTTTGTTTTGCTTTCATTGCTAGTGAAATACAAGTCGTTTCTTGCGTTTTCTCTCAGATTTCCCTGTTTTCCTGCTGTTTTCTCTGCTGCGGACAGCAGTTTGCTGCTGTAAATTTATTGGTTTGGATTAGAATTACTTGTGAACTAAGTAATTCCTATCATAATGCTGGCAAAGTCTTTCTTGCCATGGGATTTACTTTTGAGGAAAAAAAATCCAAAAAGAAATCTAAAGGAGTTGCAAAGCTAACACCTGATTGGAAGGGTTATATATTATGGAGACAGTTAAACTTGGCGCATATCGTTTACACATGAGTGAAGGTACCAACCTTCCTCAAACTTGGAAGGATGATGATTTAAACCAATTTTACACATGCAAGTTAAATTACAAAGATTTGAATCATTTTCTTAAAGAAATTCTGAGTTAATATAATTTTAATTTTTCAGCTAGAAAAACTTCCCATATAGACCATAAATGAGATCCGTAAAATAAATAAAGTTCAATGAGCAAGGGATTTACAATGCCATTCATACAAGCATAAGATTTATTTCTAAAAAATGACGGCATTCATCATCATCAAATTAGCCTTTTCCCACTATTATGGGTCAACTTTAAGAACCTTTATTCTTCATTCATTCTTTTTGAATGTTGTAAGAGGTGCTAAACCAGCCAAATCTTTGTGCACAAGCTGTATCCATGTTACCCATTCTATACCCATTTTTCATCTTAATCCTTCATTATTCATTTTGTCATTCTGTCCACCCAATTTATTGATGTGCCTTTACCTTTCACTTTATACGCTCAAAGCACCTTTATGTGCATTCTGTTACCTTATTTACAATAATTTTACTTCCACAATTCCTCTACCATAATCATTTCTTAGACTATCATTCTTTTATTTCGCCCCTCATTCATCTTAAAAGTTTCATTTCTTTGGTGCTCAACTTGGCTTTCCATGTATTATTTTCAACACTTGGGCCCATACAAACCAACCAACCTAGTTACAATTTTATAAATTTACATGCGAGCCTCCAAAATATTAAATTATCATAATATAAACGAGACATTTCTCTATTATAATCACTAAAATCTTAATTTTAGAATTTGCATATTCTTTTTTCCCCATTCTTCTATATAATGGATTCAAAATAATTAAGCATACCCACATAATAATAATTTTATCTTAAAAAATATTAGCCGATAATTAATAATACCACATATGCTAAAAATACATATCACATACTTATTCTTTGCACAATTAATCCTAAACTCTGTCAAATAAATATTTTATCCATTTTTTTTTAATTTTCTCTTATTTAAACAAATGTCTTACTAAATAAGACATGAATATTGTTTTCTCAAAATGATGGTTCTAAAAGGCTTACTAAATCTAATAATCTTGACAAGAATGCTGTAAAAAAGAAGATAGCATTTACTGCATTTCCTTCAAGTAAAAAATGGAGCACGCTATTAACCAGTGAAAAATATTGTCAATAAATTAACTTGTCAGGCCAAAAGCCTCCCAAGAAAAGGGCTTAATCTAGAAAGAATTTACATGAAATATTAAACTTATAACTCAGAAATTCTGTTAAAATACTTTTATAAGTAAACACGTGTATACTCAAAGGGACTAACCTTCATTATAATCTGCAAAATCAAAATCCAGTGTGTTTCTTATGGACTTGAAGAAGCTTGTCACAGGCCCGCTTGGCACATCATCCAACGAACTAAGTGATACACCATTAATCTAGAAGAATACAATGTTGAATTAGAAAGTGCCATACAATCGCAAGGATGAATAAAAAAACAATGGCCGCTAAAATTATGGAAAAATTCATAATTAACCTGTACTAAAAAGGAAACAAAGCAGTGTGCATTAGACAACGAAAATGCACATCATCCAACGAACTACGTGATACACCATTATATCGAAGAATACAATGTCTATTAAGGAATTAGAAAGTGCCTTACAATCGCAAGTATGGATGAATAAAAAAAGCAATGGCCACTAAAATTATTGGAAAAAAATCAAAATTAACTTGTACTAAACAGAAACAAAAAAGTGTGCATTAGACAACGAAACTAACTGCATACCGTATCTAGTGCCGCTTTGAACAACTGAGAAGCCCGGCGCTTTTCTGGTTTGTCAGGGAATACCTGACATTATGAAACATAAAGGGAATAAACAGAAACGTCATAAAAGCAATTTCAAAGATTAATAAACTAGTGTGCTTTCTACATTATTAAGTGTTAAAATCTCAACAACCGTCCCGTAGCCCTTGATCCCACAGACAGCATAGGGATTCGTGGGAGGCTCACCTAGATCATGTTGTTAAATCTCAGTTGTCCTTTGGCCCACGGCCAGCATGCGGATCTGCGGGAAGCTCACCTAGATCATGTTGATCTCCTTCTATATTTGGGTTGCTGATTTAGAAAATTATATTAGGTAAATTATGCATGATTCTAAAACTATTTGTTTCCATATTAAGATATCTTGTATAGATTCTGATGGCCCTTGTGGTTGTTATCATATATATATATATATATATATATATATATAACCAATGCAACCTTCATTGCTGCCATGCTTAACATAGCATTTATTGCTACAATTTGCCACCGCAATGTCTAAATCTAATTTCTCCCAAAGCTTTGACCAAATGAATGACTCCATGGTGCACCAAGGGACCAGATAACTCTACTTTTATGGTAATAATTACCAAGCTGAGAATACCAGCTTGAGGAGTGTTAAAATCCCAACTATCCCGTAGCCCTTAATCCCACGGATAGCATGGGGAACCATGGGAGGCTCACCTTAATCATGTTGTTAAATCCAGTCGTCCCTTGGCCCACGACCAGCATGGGGATCCGTGGAAGGCTCACCTGGATCACGCCGATCTCCTTCTATATTTAGGTGGCTGATTTAGGAATGATTATATTGGGGCAATTATGCATAATTCTATAATTATTTATTTCCTTATTAAGATATCTTATATAGATCTATAAATAGGAATAGTTTTGCATGATAAAATTAAGTCTTTTCCCTCTCTAATTCTCTGAATTTAACATTAAGCATGTTAAATCTCATCACTGGACTGGACTGGCCTAGGTCAATGGAGGCCCAAAAACTTTCACCATAAATGAAACCCATCTGACACTCATGCTATTCTTAGAATGAATATTTTTAAATTTGCATGTTGAAAATGTCCACAATTAATCATACGTTTTCATCTAAATATAATATACTTCATACACAAATTTATTTTTCAACCAGGCAAAGCAATGCCTATCTATAGGTCCAAAATCATTTCCAAAACCCACCTAGATCTTTTCAAGTATGGCCTGCTCATTAATCATCTAATGACAATCTATAATTCATGTGGAGGACCTAAAGACTTCTGAATCAATTTGGCCATCTTTTTTTTTTTAATGGAGGCAAGATGTAGACTAGCTTGAAAAAGGAATAAGCTCAGTTTGTTGGGATATGGTTTCAATAAAGCAAAAAAAGAGGGCTTAATTTTCCTTTCCTCTCAATTGATCACTCTACCTGGCTTGCTCCCAACAAAATACCCTAATTTTCATTTGATGTAGACAAAGGGGGGGTCAACTCATGTCAAAAATAATTAGATTTTTGGTTTCCCTTGAGTCTACTATTTGAGCTG
This sequence comes from Dendrobium catenatum, assembly GCF_001605985.2. Taxonomy (NCBI): domain Eukaryota; kingdom Viridiplantae; phylum Streptophyta; class Magnoliopsida; order Asparagales; family Orchidaceae; genus Dendrobium; species Dendrobium catenatum. The sequence goes on along the minus strand of NW_021345501.1, from coordinate 90,989 downwards.
AAATTTTAGCTCATTTATGAGCTGGACTTTAATTCATTTATTGAACTAACGGTTAGCTCATTAGCTAACATTTTAATTCATTTATTATCTTACTTTTTATGTTTTTTATGTTTGTATTCATGTTTGGCTCTTGGAATTCCAAACCGGCCTTTGGAATTCCAAGAATTTGCTTTTCCCATGAGGTGACTCCTTGGTTTCCTCCATGGCTTATTGTTTTTTGTGCTTTGCCTCTTGGAATTCCGGCTGGCCGCTAGTTTTCCCGTGCCTGGGCTCTTTCCCAAGGCCGTGGCCCCTTGGTTCCTGCTCGGCCTCCTTGGCTCCCGCGGCTACCTCTTCGGTTTCTTGGCTTGGGCTGTTTTTGCGTGAAAAGCATTTGGGTTTAATGCTTTTGATGCTTAGTTTCTTGTGTTAAATTTAATGTTAGTGTCTCTTTGTATTCCCTTTCATACCTATATATATGGAGGATTTGTAATGTTTGAAGTTAGTTGAATGAAATGTTATTTTTGGAAAAGCTTTAACCTGCGGGTTTGCTTTGGAAATCCTGCGGGCTCTTTCCACCCTTTCTTCTCG
>NW_021345501.1:80703-90314 GCF_001605985.2 Dendrobium catenatum | reverse complement strand
GCTGGACAGCTCATTTATGAGCTGGACTTTAGTTCATTTATTGAACTAAGGGTTAGCTCATTATTAGCTAATATTTTAGTTCATTTATTATCTTACTTTTTATGCTTTTTTATGTTTGTATTCATGTTTGTCTCTTGGAATTCCAAACCGGCCTTTAGAATTCCAAGAATTTGCTTTTCCCATGAGGTGACTCCTTGGCTTCCTCCATGGCTTATTGTTTTTTGTGCTTTGCCTCTTGGAATTCCGGCTGGTCGCTGGTTTTCCCGTGCCTGGGCTCTTTCCCGAGGCCGTGGCCCCTTGGTTCCCGCTCGGCCTCCTTGGCTCCCGCGGCTACCTCTTCGGTTTCTTGGCTTGGGCTGTTTTTGCGTGAAAAGCATTTGGGTTTAATGCTTTTGATGCTTAGTTTCTTGTGTTAAATTTAATGTTAGTGTCTCTTTGTATTCCCTTTCATACCTATATATATGGGGGATTTGTAATGTTTGAAGTTAGTGGAATTAAATGTTATTTTTGGAAAAGCTTTAACCTGCAGGTTTGCTTTGAAAATCCTGCGGGCTCTTTCCACCCTTCTTTCACATCCCCTCCGGAAATCCTGCGGGCTCTTTCCACCCTTTCTTCTCGGGCTTCTAACCTCTTTCGTCTCTCCGCAAGTGCCACTCCACCTGTATCCCTCTTCTCTAAGTGAAGCAACTTTAGGGTGTCTTTTTATTTTATTTGGAGTTTGTTGAAATCATTATTTGTAGTTTTAATTTTCGCTGCTTAGTCTTATTTAAGTTACCTCTTCTTTTTGAGGTATTTTGTGTCTTCTTTTATTTAGGAAGTCTAGTTCTTTTTTGTGATAAAAAAATATAGGCTCCCTATATTTTTTGATTACATCATCATTCCATCAATCACAAACCCTAATTCACTCTCTAAAGAAAAAAATCGATCACGAAAGGCATATTATAAAGCTATGCATTTAAATATGGGTGTGTATTTTAAAAATAAGAAGATTATAACACGCATATATATGTAAATATTTTCCCACATTAATCTAGGCTAGTTTCATTCCTTCAGGGATTAGTAATTTGTATCAAATGCTTTGGAACAAAAAAAAACTATCAGATTCTCCACATGGCATCAAAACCCGATGTATTTTTTTATTGTTTATTAAATATTGGTCTACACTGCTCAGAGCATTTTTGACCTTCACCCCTATCGTCCTTTAAGTGTCTCTGCCTTCATCGCCCGAAACATATCACTAGCAGTCTCGTCGCTTATCGTTAGAGCCCAGCTGACCATCCTATGCAACAACAATTATTGATCAGCAGTCATAGTGTGCATCGAAGTCTTCTCCACAATTTCTTCTCTACAAAGATAATGCAGCTTTCAAGAAGTATTGATGACTTCATAAAGGATTTTAAAAACATAAAATCTTTTTTTTTTTAAACATGACACCTCAAGGACAGCTACCAAATCCTACAAGATCAAAGAAAGGATAGAAAGGAGGATAAATTACCACAATTTTCATTTTAGAAAATACCAAAAGGCAATAAAAGGTTGCAAGAAGAAGAATCTGAAGCAAGATGGGAGCAAGGACATGACAATGAATTGTACTCATTAACTAATTGAGGAACACAAAAAAGTTATATTCTGGAAGTTGAATAAAAAATTGAAGCTAATTAAGAGAAGAAGAGCGTTAAAGTCAGGGTAAACAAGTGTTAATCTAATTCACCCAATGCCATCTAATAGCCAAAGTTGATCCTCATATTCCATAAATGGCTTAGGAATAGGTAAGGATAGTAAGGGCAAGAGCATAAGGATTTGATTCAATTCAACGATCACATGATGATGTCTGCGATTGTTCTTATAGTCAATTTAAGAAACTAAAAGAATATAATCTCAAAGAGAACAACCTCAACGCATCCAAGTCCTAACCTTATAGTTAGATTAAGGAGGTAGAGATCAAGTTAACTTAAGTAATGAAGCCTCTAGGTATTGACGGCTTCATAAGGAATTTTAAAAACATAAAATTATTTTTTTTAAAACATGAGACCTCAAGGAAAACTAATTCACAAAAAAGTTATATTCTGGAACTTGCATCAGAAATTGAAGCCAATTAAGAGAAAAGGAGCATTAAAGCCAGGGTAAACAAGTGTTAAGCTAATTCACCCAATGCCATCCAATAGCCAAACTTGAGCAAGTTGATCATCATATTTCATAAATGGCTTAGGAACAGGATAGGACAGTAAGGGCAAGAGCATAGGGACTTGATTCAGTTCAACGGTCACATGACAATGTCTATGATTGTTCATATAATCAATTTAGGAATCTAGAATCTAATCTCAAAGAGAACAACCTGAATGCATCAAAGTCCCATCCTCATGGTTAGATTAAGGAGGTGAGATCCTGTTAACTTAGTAATGAAGCCTTAAGGTTATAATTAGCCAATTACCGAGCAATGTATAAAAAAGTTACCTGTTAAGTTCTTCCTTTTAATGTATATCATGTCATATCAGCAATCCACACTTATGATGGAAATGCAATCTAGAATGAATAGTCTTCTTGGGGTAGCTTTTTCACTATGCTTTTCAGATCACTGCCACACTTTCATTTGGCTATGATTTATTGCTTCATTTCTAAAATTTATATGGAGGGAAGTTATTTTTTTACAACCAGATATGCTAGAGTATGATAATTATAAGAGAGCTACTATCCAACTTTAAAGTAAAATTATAATGCTCACAGCAGCTTTCCCAGCTTTGCAAACACCTTTATAAAATACCATAATCGCCCAAACGAATTGAAGTTTGTAATCACTAAGGCTACCACTGATGAGGACATCGGAAGATCAACGGGTACGATCTGAAATTTATTTTATTTTTTATGTTTCTTATGTACTAGTTTATTTTATATTTTGTTTTTCCCATTTTACCCCTAAGGGGTGGTCATTTGGTGTTGTAGCCCGAAGGGCGTTTTAGTCTTTGCTATTTTTGTTTTCATGAGGCTTATTTATAGGCTAGCTCTCTTGTATTATGGGAAGATGATTGATTAATAAAATTCTGAGTTTTCTTTGTCACCCTCCATGTTGAGTGTTTGAGAGAAGAAGGAAAATCCAAGGTGTGGGCAATCACAATACTCGTCAACATTTGGAAGGGTCCGAGGTTTGCGGCTTTAATTTTTGTTTTGTTCCTCTCATCTCCTCCGACCCTCCCCCTCTCTTCCCCACCACCGGCTCAACCTCAACCTCCCTACCTCTGGCCACCCATCCCTAGTTCCCCACACCAACACCTCCCAAATGCCGTTTTACCCCATCCCGCTCCAGCCTAGCCCCAACCACCCCTTCCCGCCGCCCAGCTCCATCGCCCAGACCGCCTCCCCCCTAGCCCACTTCCACCGAAATCCTCCACCCTCCACTCCACCGCCGGTTTTCAACCACCCACCATCACCCCCATAAACACATCCTAGCCGCCGGCCCCTTGATCTTCAATTTGAATTTCAAATTCAAATTATCCAATTAATAGCCTTCCTAAAATAGCCCGATGACATTTAGGAAAGAGCCTTTATTTGGATTCATTTAGCTATTGAGATTCAAATAATTTCCTATTCTTCAAATCCTATTAGGAAACCTTTCTAATCTCAATTAAAATTCAGATTTAATTAGGATCATTAATTTTGACATCAGGACCCACTACTTACTCAAGCAAATCCCTCCTTTTTGTCCTTAGGCCGGCCCACCCCCTCTTCTTTTCCTTTATTTCTTTCCAATAATGATTCCCAATCACTCCTTAATTTGGAATCCAATTAATTCATAACGGATGGATCTTTTCCTGCTATTGATTGTGATTACCGGAAAGAAAATTCCCTACTCTCCCTGTAGCCTGAGCCGCCCCTTCTCCACCCCCTTCCCTCACATTTTCTTCCCGGGAAGGGATTCTTAATAGCTGTCCAAAACTTACAGCAGAACCATCCTGCTGTCAAACTTCTCTTGAAGGTCCGCCTTGCTGCCCAAGATCCTCCCGACGTGGCAAACAGCTGTCCCGCCCCACTGGTTGTTGTTTGGTATGTTGTTTGAAGAGTATCAGGTGCCAAAAGGTCTTCTCAACCATCACTTGTTGCTGTCTACACATCCCAGCTGCTGTCCATCAATTTTTGCACGTCTTCCAACATCGTGCCTTCATCCGGAAGGCTCCTATTGCTGTCCATACTCCTCCACCTGCGGAAATTAGTTGCCCAACAGTTTTGGTGAATTTCCAGCACTGTTGCTACTGTCCACAAATTTCTAGACTGTTGTCCCAACCTTGGGAACAATTATTACGTCCGGTGACCGGACGTAGCTCTACGTGCGGTCACCACTGAGTTACTAGGTATTTGCTCGGTATTGCTAGGTATTGCTTGGCAATAACGAGAAATACCACTCTGTGAAGACCAATACCGAGTAATACCGAGCAATACCGAGTTTTTCTAGAAAAAACTCGGTATTGCTCGGTATTGTTCGGTATTGCTCGGTACTTATCTTCACATAATGGTATTTCTCGTTATTGCTGAGAAAAATCGACAAATACGTGATTTTGTGCCTGCTACGTGGCGCGATCTCAGTACCGGCCGAACGTAACTCTACGTTCGTTCACCGGACCAAATTAAAGTTCCAACCTTGGAGAGTAAGGAGGATGCTGATTGGAAGCTTCCAACAACTGATTATTGCTTGATAATGGTAAACTCTTTTCCTAATCTCTTATTTCCTTCGTTACCTTACTTTGTGGCTTAATGGGTTCATATGGAGCTTGTTAATTAATCTCCGCTAAAACCTAGTAATCTTAGAGAGTTGAATGAGTGGAATTTCTCAAGGTGACTTGTCTCAGTGTTAATCTAGGGATATCTTGTTGAAAATCATTCATGCATGCCACGTTAGATTAAAATGATTGTTCTACGTTCTTAACTCCCATGCATGTGATTTAGCCTAAACTCGTGTCACCGTTCTTTGTGTTTTATTTTGTCGTTCAAAATCACTCTAAGGATATAATTATTGGGCTCTAAAAATTAAGCGTGCAAATTCATTAAGTAACTCATCTTCGCATGTACGTTTTACATCAACAACTCTGCCACTGATAGATCTACATCTACTAGATGAGACAAAAGAATGGTGAATGTATGTTGAGGGTCCCTACAGCTCATATTATTTTTATATTTGGTAAAAGTAAAACTACTGTTACAGCTCCCTCTCACCTTTCTAATGCACGCCATGCATAAGAATTCCCATGCACAAGTTTAAACAATTCTTGCCGCTCATGGGTGGGGTGAAAGGCTTACATCAAAGAGGGTTCAAGGACATAAGCTCACTGGGTAGAACACATCCCTGCCTGCCATGGCTTTATCACTGTTATAGTAAGTGATGAGACTAGAAGAAATTCCAAAAGTTGCTCAAAAATCTGTTCAACCAAGCTGCTCAATATGTGGTTCTTGGATGGTGTTGTACCAAAAACGGTGGGGTGGAGCATGTATAATTGAGATACAAATCATGACTGATTAGGCTAAATGGTTCACTCTGCAACTAAGAAAAGGAAGTTTCCACAAATCCTTTTTTAATTTGCAAGTACAAATTAACTTCATGGATTTTTATAATTGAAAGGAGGAGGGGGGTAAGGGGCACAAATTATAAAATTATATCAAAATGACCTTAGATTCGCTACTTATGCTTGGATCAATGTGCCATGACTCTTTTCTTTTTATGCAATCATTCACAACTAAGGTATACATTAACTTTTAGAAAAATATACTTGACAAAGGAGTAAATTGCCTCAAAGACTAGCACTACATGATAAGATCTGAGAAACTAGCTTCCAAAAAGCTCTCCATGTAACAAGTTGAAATTATAAAACTATATTTGTATCCAAATTATCCAAAAGTGTAAACAATAAATATTTTCCAAAGTCTATATTGCATATTATAAGAAAATTTTTTGATTTTATATAACACATTTGTAGTAAATATTTTGAGATTACAGTTGCCACAAATTAACTATATCCCATTGTCATTGTTAAGATGCCTCATAGCAATTAAATAAATCAAGATCACCAAAATGAAAATGGGAAAAACATAATTTTTAAGTGAACTGAACTTGGATGCCATGATTTGCATTGCATTAAAATAAAAGGTTGGCATTCTTATGAAATGAAGAAAAAGGATAAAATTGGAAAGATGTGATAAGAAATAGTTCAACTTACAATACAAGGCTTGGTTTCCATTATCTCTTGAAGTCTCCTCATAGCAGCAAGAGCAAGTTGAATGTTGGCATCAATAAACTCATCTGAAGATCCCTTCAGAGAGAGAAGTTCATAAAATCATTGGCATCAATAAATTGCAGGATCCATTCAGAGAAAGAAGTCTAGAAATCATAAATCAGTCATTTTCATCATACATCACATACCTTTCTCTAATTCCTATAAACGTAGCTATGTCAATTTTAAGAATTCTTTTCAACAAACTATGCCAGGAACACACGTTTATAATCCATCAAATAGATACTATTAAGTATACTGCTAATAAAAGTGGCAAAACTCTGTCATTCACATCCCAGCCTTCAAAATCTCAATTTTCATCCTACAGATCTTAGTATATCATATTAATCTGAAACTGACTAATATGTATTATTAAATTATTAGTTTCATTCTAAATTTGATTCCTGGCCAGTCTGTGTGTTGTCATAGTACCCCTCTTCTCTTTTTAATGCAAAAACTTACTGGTTGCCACCAATCCTCACCACACTAAGGATCCACACAACCTGTTACACCTACCAATCTGCCACCCCAACAGGCCTGTAGAGTAGAAAAGAAGATCTATTCCCTTCATGTTCCTAAACCTAAAAATTTGAATCAACCATTTTCACCAATGTCAAACTGCATGACATGGCTGCCACCTACCAGGCCATAGCATCCTGCATCAGCTTCCACATAGCTCGATCTCATAGAGTTGAACAATGGCATCTGCAGTAACCAATGCTTTAAAATTTATTTGCATCATGTCCATCTCTACAATCACGGGGCTGTCTCTAATGGCAAAAAAATATCATGTCCAAACCATCTCATGATTGTGAAATGATTTCAACCACTTCACATATCAAGGCACACACAAGTACATCGCTCCTTTTCAAAGTCACCTTAGTTTTATAAATATGTTAAATTAAAGGGTGTTGCAAAGTTTATCTTTTAAGATTTTCTAGATTTGATTCCTTAAAGAGAATAAAAAATGATATGCATTTAAGCTTCCTATAATACTTGAAAATCACTAACATTTTCAACCACTTCACATATCAAGGAAATCACAAGTACATCGCTACTTTTCAAAGTCATCTTAGTTTTATAAATTTATTAAATTAAAGAGTGTTGCAAAGTTTATCTTTTAAAATTTTCTAGGTTTAATTCTTTACAGAGAATAAAAAATGATATGCATTTAAGCTTCCTACAATACTTGAAAATCACTAACAATTAATCTCATAAAGTGTTACAGCTCAACTTGATTGAGAAGAAGCTCCGGACTCCATAAAAAATGCATCATTATTCCATTACATCCAACTGGCCCAAACTATTGGGTAACATGAACCAAAGCATAAATCTATAGGTGCAAGTCAATCACCTGCTATTTTTACACTAACATATTTTTCATTTGATGCAAGGTTAAACTCAAAACCTCATGCGCCATAAGAACCTCCCCTCATGTGAGCTCTCCACATAGACCATACTTCCTCTCAAAAGAGCTTTAAAAAGCATCATGCACCAAAAGTCAACTCAACCACATGGCGGCACATGGGAGTTAACCGCTCTTAAACTTTACTCAATCATAATTGAAAACGGCTAAGACCCATGAAATCCTCAAACCATAGGAACCACATAATCTCAATAGAGCATGCAACTTTGATATCACTAGTTGAAGAGAATGAATTAAAGGGAAACTAAATTTGAAGTAAATACTTCAATAATTAAATATTTTCAACCCAAAAGCTTAACCCTTTAAGTGAAGGCTGGCCATATTTGAAAAGAGAGAAATTATTTGGATTTTGTGTATGTTGCATCGAGAATCTCACATCCCTACCCATATAGTAATGTTCTATGGTACTCTAGGTATTTTCTACAAATGAAAACTACTAATTACATAGTGCTTACATGACAAAATTCCTAGGATAAAATTTAGAAATCTTTAACCACATTTCAATATATGCATCCATGAAAATAAAGGAAGAAATTCTACAAATAATAAATATTTAATTCAATTGAATACTAAGAGAGATTTCACCCTTCAAAAGCCAATGGATTGTCATCCTATCCACAAGGATGGGTTGCCAACTTGCAATCTCATGGATTAATAATTTGGCCCAAGGAATGCTAACACTGCTCTAGCTACAAAGTTGATATTTTTCGTGTCTGAGTTGAAGATTATATGTCGAGAGGTAGAGCTTAGTATTACTTTATTTAGGATGTCGACTAATTGATCAATTGACTTTCTAATTCCTCTTATTAAGTATTGATTGATTTCATTGTATTTAGTTCCTTCATACGAGATAGTGTGAGATGTTAATGACTAATATGTTGTATAAGTATAAATTCATAATATCCTCCCATTTTATTCAAAGTATTTAAGGATGATTTTGATCCATAACAATTCATTGATTCCCTAGGCGATTACTCTAAATTCAACTTTAACATTAGATTTAGTGACTACTAACTAATTCTTACTTCTTCAAGTGATTAGATTTTCACCCATAAAGGTGTAGTAATCGGTAGAAAATTTTCTATCTATGAGGGATCTTTCTCAATCAACATTTATGCATGATTCTAAATTGAGTCTTCCATTTCTCCTAAATAAGATTCTTTTCCTCAAAGTTGTTTTGAGGCATTGAAGAATTTTATATGACACATGTAGATGTGGTTCTTTAGAATTATGCATATGAACTGACTTAGAAAACTAATGGCACGTGTCATATTTAGTATTTTGCGGCCAAAATAGATAAGTTTCTTGATCAATATTTGATACCTCCCATTGTCAACTTATAGGCCTCTCCAAATTTATTGTTCTAATCCTCTGTTTTGTTAGAGAATTTTTGTATCCTCAAACGGATTGCATATTTTATAATCGAGTACGGCATAAGAACATGATATATCACCCCGAAGGGTAAAAATATCATTTCCTTGTGGACTCAATCATAAAATTTACAATTATTAACAGAGATTCCCCCACTCGATGTTTGGTCGACTGGGGTTTATTTATTTCTGGGGTACAGACATCCCATAGGGGCAAGCCCCTATGGTTAATTACATCCCAAGTTTGATTTGGGAAAACTTTTGATTAAACTAGTGATTTTTGCTTTATTTGAAAGTCATTTAGATGTTGGCTAAAGTTGATTTTTTTGTTGTTTTAAAATCCATGAAAGTCTTGCTTAAAGGGTTTTGGCCTTTAGGAATTTCAAGGAGTGGATCAACTTAGATTTAGATTTTTGGGAAAGAAAGCCAAAGGAGTTGAAGTAGGGGCACTTGATTCTGAGATGAAACTCAGAGGTGCCCAAACTATCCTATGTTGGGCTTTACATTTTAGCAACCTAATTTTGGTTTAAGTTGATATTTTTATTAGAAGATTGGGGCTTA
>NW_021345501.1:51300-77538 GCF_001605985.2 Dendrobium catenatum | reverse complement strand
TAAGCATATACTAGCAGTACGAAGCATATATTGAGCCCGGTATGGGGTTACCGGCATATACTGAGCAGCTTACATAGCTGTTTACGAGCACTGTTAGCAGATAGCTGCGTGTGGACCGAGTATTGTAAGCCTAGCCCCGATACCCGAGTATGTACCTGGCGGTAGCTTATTTGTAACTGGCGGGTATCGGTGGAACTATGCCCTAGCTTTCTATAAGTTGAAAATCAAACCCCTAAACTTTAAAAAAAAATTAAGAACACTTAAAGAAGTATGTAGAGGGGAGGCTGGAACCAAATGAGCTACGGCGAAGAATGTCGGCCCGGCAAGAGAGCTGGCGAGAAACGTTGCGGGAACGAACGGGCCGATCTGCGTGTTCCTGCCGGTTTCGATTGACGTCTTGGTCAGGTAAGTGGGTCTTTGCGAAGGCTAAGTGGGTATAACAGGAAGATTTTAAGAGGTTTTTAAGTGGGCCCCATATTTGAGGCGTAACGCCTCAAAGGAAATCTTCGCATAATGTCTAGTGAGGCGCGCCTCACTCACCTAAGGCATTACGCCTCATGGATGCACCTGAAGAATTGCCATAAGCTTTGAGGGCTATTTTGAAGCAGAATGGGCAAAGGCACAACCTGAGGGCCGCCTCAGGATGCGCAATTTTTAAACTATTGCACTCCAACCTTTTCCAATATATGCTCAATTTCGGTTATCCTGATCTCTTAAGGGTAAGCCACTCATCCCACCTGAAGCCATCCTCATCTCTGTCACACTTTAACTTAGTATTTATGCTTCTTTTTAATGTGCCAACCATTCGACACCATAAAATCATTGCAGACACTCACTACCATACTTATATGAAATTACCCTAAGTTTGAGGGGTATCATTTCTATCACATAACAAGCCTGATGCATTCTCATTCAACCATATCACACTTGAATCTCTGCTGATAATATCCCCATCTATATTCACCTCACTCTGAACACATAGATCCTAAGATATCTAAACATGCACTCTTATTAATTGACTTCGATCGCCAAAGTCACAAATCCCTCACTAGCTTATATTACATACTAAACAATTTGACACTCCATATATTCAGTTTTAGATCTACCTTCAAGCCGAAAACCTTTAGACTCTAAGGTTAGACCTCAATAATTCAAGCCTTACCTTCAACTCACCTCTCTAGTCTTTTAACAAGAAGAATACATCAGCAAAAAGCATACACCAAGGTACAGTTCCTCTTGCCAAATGTTCTAATGAAATATTCATGACTAAAGCAAAAGACTATGGGCTAGGATGCATCCTTGATGCAACCTAGCGAATGGGAAATAACTTGGTCAATCCACTTGTTGTATTGAACACAAGTAATATGCTCAGCATACATAATCTTTACATGATTTGATATAAAGCCATTATTTCTCCTTCTTTTCAGAACTCTCCATTAACACTTCTTCTTGGACTTTTATCATTTATGCTTTTTTAAAATCAATAAATATCATAGGTAATCCCTTATTTTCTTCTTATATTTCTCCATCAACCTCTTAATAAAATGCAATGGCTATCCATAGCTCGGACCTTTTTTTACCCCAGGCGATGAATTCCAAATTATTTTAGAAACATCTAGTATCACCTTCCTTTTCCCCCCCCGCAACTTATGCCTCCATAACTCGCGCTGCCCTAGTTTTAAGTATGACACATTACTTAATACCTCTATAATTCGCGCAATTTGCTGTACCCCCCCACCTTTATTTCTTAAAAATATGAAATTTACACACTCATTTCTCCACTCATCTGACATCTTTTTATTCTTCAATAGTATTAAAAATTTAATAAGCCATTTAAATTTCCATTTCCATCTCCTAAGCATTTCCACACCTCATTGCGAATAATCATTTCAGGTTCAACAAGCTTTTTCCACCCTTCATTTTCTTTAAAGCCACTCTAACTTCAGTTTACTAATTACGCCGATAAAAACAGAAATACTTCATTTTCATTTATTGGTGCTAACGTTCATTATAGTCAATCTTATTTTTCATAATCTCATTAAAAAGTTTAGCAATAATATCTCATCGCCTTTTGTGAATAATCATCTTCTAAGAAAGTAATTTTATCGTTCATTCCATAATATACTTCACTTGACTAAACCTTACTAGCTCTTATCTCTTGTTTGGCTAACTTAACCATATATAATTTCTCCCTATAAATCTAATCTATGTATATAAATCTCTAAAAGCTACGATACTTTCTTGAACTCGCACATATTTGCTTTTCTTAGTATTCGTACGAAGCCGAGCCACTTTATATATTTCCCAATTATTAGAATTTTTAAAATTAAACCAATTTTTCTAACAAAACTTATTATTTTTAATCTTTTCTTGTACATTTGGATTCCACCACCAACTATTTTTACTATTAGGAGTTTTTCCCTTTTATACTCCAAGGACATCTTTTGCAATATTTTTAATATCACTAGGCACTTTTTCCCACATAACATTAACATCCTCATGCACAGACAAAATATTAAGATCTAAAATCTTATTCTCAAAAATATTTTTGTTAATATTCTTTAAATGCCGCCATATAATCCTAGAAAATCATTTTACTTTATTTTTTATTTTATGCCCATTTATCTTAAAGTCCATAACTACGAAAATATTCGTCAACATGTTTAAAATTGCGCAATAAGAGGCGCGCCTTGAAGCGCGCCTCTGGGCAATTTGACCCAAAACCGCCTCAAGACTTACGCAATTCCTCTCCTGGCAGAGGCGTACGCCTCACTTGGACTGAGGCGCGCCTCAGAGGCGCAATTGCGCAATTCTGGCTGAGGCGTACGCCTCAAAAATATGCTCAAAACCGCTCAGAACATGCTCGGTACCGCTCAGTATATGCTCGGTACTGCTCAGTATATGCTCGGTACTGCTCAGTATTTACTCAGTACTGCTAGGTACATGCTCGGTACCGCTTAGTATATGCTCGGTACAGCTAGGTATTTGCTCGATACTGCTAGGTACATGCTCGGTACCGCTCAGTGCTGTTAGGTACATGCTCGGTACTGCTAAGGAAAATGCTCGGTACCACTCAGGTCGAACCCCGCCAGGGGGCAGCGCCCCCTTGGACCCCCGGCAGTCCGGCATATTATTCTATTCATCATCTTTAGTAATAGTTGTTAATGTTAGTCTACTTCTTCATGAGTGCATGTTTTGATTGGAAGACATTGGACTTTATAGGAGGGAGGAAGGGGTGAGAAGATTCCCTTGAAGACCCATTTAGTGATGGGACATGATTAGATTATATATGTTCTTTCTTAATTATACTTTGGGAGTTTTGATAGACTAATACTTTGTGATTTTGTACTTTGGGACATGATTTTATTGCATCTATTTTCTTACTTTCCCCTAATTTTAATTGTCATTTAAATGTTTTTATTGTATGATAGAATCTTACTATTTTTTACTTGCTAAAACCCTTAAATTCTCATTTACGCAATTCTTCGTCGGTGAGGCTTACGCCTCGCCTCACAGACAAAAAACGCCTCGAGGCTTATTTACGCAATTTTAAACCTTGTTCTAATCAATTGGAACATCATATGACTTTCATCTCATCATACTTATTTCATTTAGTAGATTCAAGATGTATTTTTAGGGTAAAGAAATATCTCAACTTTTGAATGAGTAATTCAATTCCGAGTGCAATAGAGTTTTCCTATATCTTCACGTCAAATTTTTTGGATAGCTGATCTTTCACAATTATTATTACACATATGTGATGCCCCAGTTTTCATCATGCAACTTTGGGTATTAAAGGCCACAAACTCAATTGTAAGGATGTTCTGCTTAAAAATCTATGAAAATTGTATTACCCAAATGCACACCTAGTATTCATCAAATTGACTTGGATATTTGAGGCATTGACCTCATTCTTAGCTATTGAAACCTTCCGAGGCAAGTCTCTATGAATTGTATTGCCTAGATATCACATCTCTGCATTCCTCGAGAAAGTTTGGATATTTGAGGCATTGGCCCCAAAGTTAGTCGTCAGGAGTTTCAAGTGGCAAATCTCTAATAGATGTATTACATTATGTCAAGCCTCAATGCTCATCACATCTTTTCATGAGAATTAAATCACTTGAATGAAAGTTGTATTTTGAAGTTTTTCTTTAAAAAACCATACCAAATCCTCACTTTGATGTTAATCATTGTATATATGAGTTAAAGTTAGTTGTCAAAGCTCTTTCAATGGTGGATATTTTGTAATTGCACTGCCGAGATGCCAAGCCCCATTACTCATTGTGACACTAAAACATGTTTTCACGAGGTCAAATCTTCTTGAATGTGAGTCATATTTTGAAGCATCATCCTTTAGAAGCCATTACATTTCCTCACTTTGAGATACTCATTGCATATTTGAGACCATTGTTAGGAGGTATATGGTCAATTGCAACATTCTTTAGGAATGCTCTTTCCTAAATGATGTATAAGCCCTTACAGATGGAGGAACCACTGGGATTTTCCACTAACGAACATCTAAGAGTTATATTTCCCATTGTCAAGCCCCATATTCACCATGCAATGTCTTTTGCATGGATCAAATCTTCTAGCAAGTGAATCTTATATTGAAACACCTTTTTTGAGAAGCAAATTAATATTTTTATCTCAAAGTTGCATTTTTGTATCTTTGAGTACAATCTATTGGAGTTGGCTTATCAACCTTTTTTTGTGAGTCCACTCTACTTATTTATTGTGGAGTACATTGACAATACAGGACAGGGCTATGTAGACAAGGCTATGGGTTTTGACCGAGTATTACGCATTCCCCACTCAATTATGGGACCTTGATCATGTCAACACCTTGTTCAGTTCATATTGATTTCTTCAAGCATTAAGTCTTTTCTCTAACAGCTTACAATCATTCTTGATTCCCCTAATTATTTTTTAAACCAAAACCAAACAATAAACCCAAATTGAGCCAAGAAAAAAAAGAAGAAAAATCAAATGAATTAATCTAACACCGCCCCAAAGTCTTTGACCATGGAATGCCAGGTATGTTCGCTTTCCTCATTTGTTTGTCACTATGAATTCAAGTCATCCATATAACGATCAGATCCTATTCCTTCTCCAACATCTCCACCTAACTAAGCATCTCAAAATCCTCCTTTACATCCAATAAAATTTAAATAATTAACCAATTCATTTAAATACCCAAGAAACTAAAAACTCATAGATATGTATTTAAAACATTCAAATGCCTATATATATATATATATATATATTATCCCACACCTCATATTTCATACATGAAAAATATCCCCGGCCCCCCGCGCGGCATAAATCATACTCCCTCCTCAAAAAAAAATCATTAGCCACACCTAAACCAATTCTATTCAATTAGAGCATACACTAACATGATCAGATCAAACCAAATCCAATTTAATTGGGTAAATCTAAAACCAAAACCCTTCCTAAATTAATATAACCTAACTATAAATCTAATTAAAAAAAGGTTAACTTCAATCGGTTGATGCTTCAGTCAAATTGAATCAATCCAGCAACACGGGAAGACCTTCAAGCCTCCGATGATATCTTTCCAAAGTTATAAAAATGACTTTGAGGATTAATGGTGAGAGCCTTCTACTAACAAATTTGATTATTATATTGTTCTTTCCCTCATTTCATCCGTTCTTCAAGGATTTCCAGTTCGTCAAATCTTCTTCAAGATGGATTTCCATTAATCTCTCTTCTTCAGGATGAAATTCACTAATACTTTGGTATAATCGAGGACCTCTAGCACTTTCTCTAGTAGCATTTCAAATCCGTAGTAGAATTCTTCACAACACAAGAAAATTATTTATGAGATATTTATGATTATCAATATTAAGCCTTATTTGTGTCAGCATAATCATGTTAGTCAATTATTTTGTCATTTATTCTAATTTATAATTTTTTTTTCAATTTTATCATTGATCATACCAGATATGATTGCCATTTTTTACATTTGAGACTTGAGTAGGGTTAGAATGTCTATGAATATTTGCTACAAATATACATAGTAAGCCCTAGGATGTAAATTATTCGAGTGATGATGGAACTAAAAAAGGGCTTTCCACTAGCATACCTTTTAGGGGATCAGCTCTTCTCTTTGGCTCTTAGCCTTGAAGCTCTTCCTCCATTTCCTCTACCTTTTGCCACCCTCTTCTTGAGGCATTCATTCATCTCTTCTTCTCAATCTCTCCTATTTAGTATTTACCTCCATTTTTCCTCTTCTGCACTAGATTTTTCTCCTCTAAATAATCAGGTACCAAAAGTCCATGGTGATATTTGCATTTGCTTCCCCATTCATCATCACATGCTGACAACCATGATTTGTTATAATATGACATTTATAGCATCTATGTGGGTTTCCATCATTTAATTCCACTTGGGGTTTTAAGTTATGCTTGTGGGAAAAGAACACTTTTTTGATAGAAGATTACTTTAATCAGAAAGTCTCTTTCTGCTGTTAATAGGATTTCCTCCTAATTCCACACCTATAAAAATTACTTATATCAAGCAACACATTAGGCTCTCCTAGTAATTAACCAAAGCAAATGGGAAATTATATGCCATTCTAGATCACTCACAATTATATACTTTTTCTTCTCCCCTCACTAAGATACCAAGAAATGGGCTTATAAGAGAGTTGCTCAAATGGACTAAACAAAAACGGTTGGACCATATAGCATTTATTACTACATACATTCATGCATTAGGTTATTGTTGTGATCATTAGGCATACAAATTTACTAAACAGTTAGCTTTTTCCCTTTAAATACTGAAAGCATATAACCAACTACATTAAATAGCACAATTTTTTTTAAATTCATGTAAAGATAACTATTTTCTTGTGATTATTATTTGGACAACATAACATTAATTTTTGATGCAATAAATGACCGTAATATCCAACTTGAATTCTACTAATAACTTAATATTATGCTTCTCTTTTAATGGCCAACATTTTGCACCATAAAGCATTACAGGTCTCCCTACCATCTTATAGAATTTTCCCTTAAGTTTGAGAGGGACTTTTCTATCACACAACAAGCCCCATGCGTTCCTGCACTTCAACCATTCAACTATAATTCTACAAATAATATCCACATCTATTTCACAATCACTCTAAACAATAGACCCAAGATATCTAAAATGTATGCTCTTATTAATGATTTGATACCCAAAGTCACAATCCCCACACTAGAACTATTATTACTAAAATTACATTCCATATATTCAGTTCTAGATCTACTCAAATGAAAACCTTTAGACTCTAAGGCTGACATCCATAATTCAAGTTTACCTTCAACTCCCTCTCTAGTCTTATCAATAAGAAGAATATCATAAGCAAAAAGCATAAACTATGATACAACCTCTTGCAAATTTCTAGTGAGAACATCCAAAACTAAAGCAAAAAGATATGGGCATAAGGCTGATCCTTGATGTAATCCAACTGAAACAGTAAAATACTTAATAAAATCATCTTGTGTCTAGACACAAGTAACAACTCCTGCATATGTATCTTTAATGACTTGAATATAAGCATTATTAACCATTTTCTTTTCTAAAACTCTTTATAGCACTTCTCTTGGAACTTTATCATATGCTTTATCTAAATCAATAAAAATCATATGTAGATCCTCCTTATTCTCTCTATACTTTTGCATCAAACCTCTCAATAAATGTATAGCTTCCATAGTAGACCTACCTAGCATGAATCCAATTTGATTTTGAAAAACATTAGTGTCACACCGCAACCTATGCTCCAATCTCCATAACTCTCTCCCATAATTTTAAAGTATAAAACATTAACTTAATTCCTCTATAATTCACACAATCTTATGCATCACCTTTATTCTTAAAAATATAAATCAACACACTCATTCTTCGCTCATATGGCCTCTTTTTAATCTTCAAAATAGTATTAAAAAATTTAGTAAGCCAAGAAATTCCTTCATCTCCTAAGCATTTACACACCTCTATTGGAATATCATCATGTCTAACAGCTTTTTCTTACTTCATTTTCTTTAAAGCTTCTTTAACTTTAATTTTAATAATACGTCAATTAAAAAAAAAACCTTTATTTTCATTTAGGATGGGTGCTAAGGTCACCAAAGTTAATCACATTCTCATAATCTTCATTGAAACGTTTAGCGAAATATCTCATGCACCTTTGTTGAATATCCTCTTCTAATAAAAGCACTCTTTGATCTTCATCCTTAATACATTTCACTTGAACTAAATCCTTACTACTCCCATCTCTTTGTTTAGCTAACTTATACATATATCTTTCACCCTCCTTAGTATCTAATCTATTATATAAATCATCAAAAACTAAAATTTTTGTATGACAAATTGATTTCTTAGACTCCTTATAGGCCTCTTTATATCTTTCTCAATTATCAGACAGTTAAACCAATTTTTATTACAATTCCTCTTATTTTTTATCTTTTTTTGCATATTTTGATAACACCACCAACTATTTTTACAATTAAAAATTTTTACCTTTGATACTCCAAGCATATATTTTGCAACATTCTTAATATCATTGGCTATTTTTTTCACATAATATTAGTTTTCTCATGCACAGACAAAATCTTAAGATCTAAAATTTCTCTCAAAAATATTTTTGTTAATATTCTTTAAATGCCCCTATCTAATTCTAGAACAACAATTTACTTTATTTATTTATCTTCTGCCCATTTATCTTAAAGTCTAAAACTAATAAGCGATGTTTGGTACATAAACTTTCACTCAAAATAACTTTACAATCTTTGTAATCTAAACAAACTATTTTTCTTATAAGAAAATAATCAATCTGAGTTTTATTATATCCATTCTTATAAGTGATAAGATGTTCATCTATTTTTTTAAATAAGGTATTAGCAATTACAAAATCATAAGCTAGGGAAAATCTAATATGGACTTCCCACTTTCATTAGTTTCTCCAAGTCATAGCCATCATGAATGCTTTTAAAATCATCTACCTCTCTACCAACATGTTCATTTAAATCTCCTCCAATAAAAACTCTTTCTTCAATAGCTATTTTCTATATTAATTCTTCTAAGTCATTCCAAAATTTTAATTTTGAATATATATCCAAAACTACTTGAGGAGTATAAAGGCTTATAATATTAATAATCTTAACATCAACAAAAATCTTTGAAGCTATAATTATATCTCAAATTCTATTAAGTTTTACAATATTATCCTTCAAACTCTTATCTATAATCACACATACACCATTCTACGACTCCCATTAGAATACCATAATTTAAATCATGAACTATCAATCTCATTAGTCTTCTCTCTAACCCATTTAGTTTCCTGAATGCATGGAATATTTACCTTCATATGGATCATAATATCTATTAGTTACATTAATTTACTTGTAAGAGAACCTATTTTCAAAATTTCTATCCTAATTTTAGTTTCATGGACTAACTTCTTTGCCCACATATGTCTATAACGTGAGAACTCTTACCTATTTAACACTGCATCCTTGTGTCGGTGCAGTGACCCTTGCTCACTTGTCACTGTATTCAGACCATTCAACGCGTCGCTTCCAGGGAATGCCTTAACATTAACACAATGTATTAAAAGATTCATGTCATGATTATTCGACAAATTTTATACTGGTTATCGACTACCTAACGCAACCATCCACTTTTCTCATCCAGGACTTGGGACCTGGCAACGACAGTGTTTATAGATAAGAGTTTGAAGGGAAAAAAAAAAACTACAAGCTTGGAAGTTATACTATTTTCTACCATGCCTTTCAAGTTTTCAGTTAAACTATTGCACAACAATCTTATTTGGGTCGTAAAATTTTGATTTCAACTAAAATGAAGCTTCTAAATAGTAAATACTATACACGTTGGGGTGGTCATGACTATCATACTATGCTCGACTACAAGTTTGTTATTATTTTTATTTATTTTTATATATGATTATAGGTTGGAAGTGGGTTGTCTGTCACTTTCTCACTTTCCCCCAAAAAAACTATCTTCCTATATCTATTCCAAAACTGCATGAATGCAACTACGCCTACTTGAAAAATCAGAGGCCAAGCAAAAGGGATGATATATATTTGACCCATAGGTTAGGGTTATTAATGTGAAATCCATAGCGTGGCTAAGAAAGCAAAAAATTATCAAGTCTAATTGTGTTTATCAAAAGACATAATTGTGCTAGTTTTAGAATATCCTGAATATCTATTAGATTTTCATATAAGAGCTACTTTATTCTGCATAAATTATTTGTTTACAGGAGATACATTATTGTTAAGATTGATGAAAAGTGAAAAACTGTGGCAAATATCATGCCTTTTTTTCCTAGAAATTCATAAGGCAGAGAAATGTGATATTATTATCCTGTCCATAAAAATGCCACATTATAAAAGAGCAAGGAAGATAGTTACTTCAACTGACATCCCCAAGCCATACCTTGTAAGAAGAAATACTGCTGGGCAAGGGCCTTGTAAGAGATTCCACCAAAACATAAGAAAGAGAAACAAATAACATTAAGAAAAGTTAAAAATGGAAGTCTCTCAAAAAGAATAAACTCAATATTTTTTTTTAAACAAGCAATCCAGAAAGTCCAATTTTAGAAAGTTAGAAGATAACCATCAAAAGTGGAACTCGACATCTACAATTGCCCAAAGAAATTTAAATAAGTTATGTTGCATCACCATTATTTTACTCGATAGTGAGATTAGTAGTGTGGACTATTAAGCAGCTATCAATGATTCATTAGGTTTAGATAAACTTTCACAAGTTGGAGCCAACCAAAGGATTTGGAAATTGGCTGATATTAGTGTAACATATGTATGTTCTACTTTGAATATATGTTACTTAATAACATAATGTTGAAAATACGCTTACCCTATGTTAGTTAGCAGCAGCCAATGTGTCTAACAGAAGATATGTTCAAAATTCACCTATCCTGTGTGGACATTAAATGTATGGTATGCTTCTGTTGGTTTAGGGCTGAAGCAACACAAACCTATGGCCATTTACTTGGCATATCATGAGGAGCTTTTAATAATTATTATCCCTAATGAGTAAGGGTCACCTTCGTTTTCTCCTATTTTATCTGGATTGCAACAAATGATGCTTAAAGATATAAATTTTCTATCTCATGAATGTGGCAATCAAAAATTCAAAGAATGAAATCTAAAGTTGTCAGTGGAATCATGCCTTAACAATTTAAATCTCATATTCCCTCTTTGTCAGTTCCATCTTTCACTCTTATGACCTTCTTTGAGCTCTCTTCATCTTGAAATTAATTTGGATGAGTGAAATGATGATTTATGTAGCCCCAACTGAAAGTCTAGACCTTGCATTTGAAACAAGGAAAAACATTATTTTGAGCTATCTCATGCATCTAAAGTTGCTAGATCATGACTTCGATACTTCTGAAGTTGGGATTTCTACCCATCAATCTATTAATTCTTAGGTTTCTTTTCTTTCCATCTAAAGTTGCATTTAATTGGATTTAATTATAGTTTTCTTGAAGATTAATTTTTAACATACAATTAGGAAAACCGAAAATAAAATCCACATTTTAAATGATTGCTCAATTATCTAGCATTTTGGTGAATACATTTACTTAGTTTTGCTTAAAGTATGAGATCCAAACACTACTCCTAAATCAAAAATGGTTTTTGAACTTGGTTACATTCATGGTCAATCAAATCAAAAATGGTTTTTGAACTTGGTTACATTCATGGTCAATCAAAGCACAGACCTGCATCAAGATCAATTCTTCGTGAATGTGATATACATATTGTCTGGCTTGAGAGATCAATTAAATTTGAGGCAAATCCAGCATTTTTTTTTACAACAGTACACATACGGCTGTTAGGCAAATCCAGCAATATCAAATCTATCATGAACTCCAACTAGGGATTATGTAGGTTTACTAAAGGTGCCACTGCCATGATATTTGCAAAGCCTAATATGCTAGATCCACAAATTTTAGATCATGCTAGGGCCTTTCTGTGCCTTCCTCAAAAAACACAAGACAAAACACTCTTGTTCATGATGGAAAATGTGAAAAACTTTGGATAATTGCTACTTATGAGGTAATCTAACATGCCATCACCAAGAGTCCTCGCAGATTTCAACCAGCCAATTAGAGTTTTCATAAGCAAGTCCATGATGGAAACCACCTCATTCACCAATTGAGTATCTCTTTGGAGTTGAGCACCTTTATTAAGAGAAATAAGAGGTTCCAATGTTGCAATCACCACTAACACACAGATCAACATGTCTTAACATGTGAATAGTGATAAAAGCCAATGGCTCAGCCTCTTAGACTTAAAGAAACATGTTGAATCAAAATTGATCAGTTTCATCCGCATCAAACAGATTAAGAAGGTTCAATACTATAGTTTTCCTTCAATTTGTCTTGAATTGTTAATCAAATGACTAAGTTGAAGTCTAATTTGATTTCTTAAATGTCATATCATTTGATTTGGTTCACTCATTGTTCATGCTCAGTTCACCTATGCAGCCTAAAGTTTGACCCGATGGGGAGTTGATGGACCTAAAAGGATATAAATTTATTTGGTTAACTTGAGTAAACTATGCTTATTCCAATAAACCTATTTAGCCATTATTATCTCGTTGAACTGAAATGAATGAGCTTAAACCCACAACCAAATGTATTTATGAGCAAATAATATTTTCAGAATTTTTGTAACGTCGTATTAATTAAGTAATTTTTATTTTTAAGCTCATTCATGATAAAATTATTTTCTCTATTTCATTAATTTGAATTTAATTCTATTTTAGATTTTTTTTTAAAAGTATTCTAGCTATTTTTACAACCAAAAAAACCAATACTTAACAATGAAACTTTTGAAATCACCAAATCTGAAAATTACATGATGGAGATAAACTAAAAACTCAAATCGAGTTTAGAAACCTTAGCTACTTGACTAGTATAGAACCTTGAGGTTTCAAGTTCAATTTTATTTACAACAAAATATTTTATAACTTAGGATGCAACAACCAATACCTGTCAATGAACTTGTGCTAGTACATGAACCGGCCCAAAAATTTGCATTCTAGAGTATGCCAAAGCCTGCAAGTATGGGTGTCAATTTTGGGTCACGAGTCGGGTTCAGGTTGAACCCGAAACTGACCCGGCACTATTCAGGTCAACCCGAACCCAACCCGTTTTTGCAAACGGGTCGGTTTTCCGGACCCGAACCCGACCAGCTTCGGGTCCGGGTCAACCCGACCCTACCCGAATGAGCCGAGACAGAGAAAAAAACAGCTAGTTTTCGGGTCCAAAATGGGTCAAACTCCGCTTTTCGAGTCAATCTCGGGTTGTCGGGTCAAAACAGGTTTTCGAGTAAAAAACGATTCAATTTCGGGTCAATGGGTCAACCTGAACCCGACCCGATTTTTTAAATGGGTCGAATTGTTGAACCCGAACCCGACCCGTTTCGGGTTCGGGTCAACCCAAATCCAAAATTTTCGAGTCGGGTTTTCAGGTCGGGTCCAATATTGACACCCCTACATGCAAGCTCATCAACCAATTTATTAAGTGCAATCTTTGACTGGAATCAATCGTAAACCTGTGTGCCCGCCAACCCCATATGAGAATGCAATCCCAGCCTACTCAAGCTCATTGAACCACAAAGGCCATTTTCCCTTATGATATCAATATCGACCAAATAATTGACTAACAAAAACAAGAACCAGTATGGGTGAATTATGGCCGTATTGGTTGAAAAAAACTGAAGTTGAAACTGGTCGACCAGATTGTGCTGAGCAAAATCATCCATCAATTCTTGAAAAGTTGCCTTTAGCATTCATTAACAAAATAAAAAAATGCAACTTAATGTGCACAATTCTATCACCATCCTCCTTCATCAAAATTAAAAAAAAAAATCAGCTAAAAATTCCCACTATAAGAAATTGAAGCCCTGAGGCAAGGCTATGATACTAAAAATTAGAAACATGACTAAAAGGTTCTCATAGAAAAATGAAGTTCTTTATTTCATCCAAAAACAACTGAAGGCTAACCAGAACTTCTTGGTCAAACCTAGAAAACTAGTTACATCATTCTCGAAATCGTTCAATTTCACAATTTGTTCGGCTCTGCCTCCATAGATTCGAATCTTGATGATTAATAATATTAAGTTTACAACTATTATTACTTTAATAACAAATAAAAACTAGTATTTCTGGCAGTCCCTGTCCTTATTAAAAGTATTAAAAGCAAAATTATGCATAAGTGGATAAATTATTTTTTGTTTTGTCATCTCTCCTAGTCAAATTAAAGATGAATAGATAACAAGAGATAGACATGCGCTAATGGAAAGAACAATAGAGCATAGGAGCGAAGGAGGGTATAAGTCTTCCTAACTTCTACAGAATCCAAGAGAGGACCAAACAAGAGAATATATCAGAAAAACAAAAACTAGAATATGAGGATCGCGCCAAAGATGACTCACGGGAAGTCAATCTCAAGGCGGGTCTTGCCCTCCTGCAAACAATAGGCAAGGGACCTGGCAGCATCAGCCACAAGCACATCGTAGGACTTGGGCTTGTATACAGAAACCCCAGCCTTGAAGTTCGAATCCAACGACGATAACTCATCCTTAGGCTGCGCGTATCGCCGCTTTGGTAGCCGTCGGCTGCTTCCAGCGGCAATGGCGGCTTTTGAAATGGGCCAGCTGATAAAAGAAGAAGAAGAAGTGGAGACCGGACGCGGAAGAAGAGAAAAGGAACACAGAGGTGGAAGCGAACGACTCCGAGCAGATAGGTAAGTATGAGGTCGGTAGAGTGGAGTTTGGGAGGCCATTGGTCGCAGTAGCGTCGAGTGCTGAAAGCCCCCGACTATTTGGCGGTGTTTAGTAGCCCTATTTAATTGGATTTGATTTGCATATGTAAATACTAAATACTGCCAAACGATTAAAATATATCCTATATAGATTTTAAATTGCTATTTATCTTTGTTTTGATCTAAAATTTGAATTTATTATATTTTTGATTGATTTATGTGATTTAAAATCAAAAGTGTGTAGCAGAAGAGGAGGGAGCGAGGGAGGGGCGAGGAAGTCAATATTACTAGAAACTTATCTTGCTTCTTTTTTCTAGGCAGTATTGCCTTCTCTACCGACATCTAATTGTAATTTTTCTACTTCATTTTCATCGACAGGGTTAAATTTGTCACAAACCTCTAGATATGACTCCCTTGCTTCTTTTCATCAGTTGTTTCAAGCAATGTGGAAATGAAAAATAAGCATACTTTTATAACACGAGCCAAGTCAACCCTATTTGTGAAACCCTCACCTCCACCTTCATGAGCCACTCAAGTTTTTCTTTTTTGCCACTATTATCACATAAATCTAGCCCTCATCTCAGAAACCCCTGCAGGGGCGCTACCCCTTGACCCTGCAGGGGTACCCCTTGTCCCGGGGGCGCTTCCCCCGGAAATCCCTGCAGGGGTGCTGCCCCTTGACCTGCAGGTTGAACCTTGCCAGGGGGCACTGCCCTCTTACACCCCTGACATATATGCCAACAGTTATTTATAAGTTTGCCCCCCCTCCCCCCTCCTAAAAATTATGGTTGGTTCCACCCCTGCTTCCTCCTCCCTACTTTGATCGAGAAATCAAAATTGGAGGAGCCTCTCCTTGACAATTTCTCCCTCGTTCGACCGAGAGTTATTGACTATACATCTTCCTTCATTCCTTCTTCCATTATAATAGATGATGTGTTTGCTTCAGAATTAATTTATAAGCATTTAAATTTCGCTTGGGATAACTTACTGCTTTCTAAAGCAGTTTTTCGTAAAAAAAAAATCAGTTAAAGAAAGTTTTGTACTAAAAAGATTACATTGAAAAATAATAAAAAAAAAATTCCAAACAAAATCTTAGTAGTTCATCAAGCACTTGATCAATGATCATGAAGAAGATTGCAATATCCTTAGACATTAAACATTAAGAGATGTTTGATAACGATTAATTGGAAATGCTTGACGTCAGGGTAACATTTTATTGTTTGTTTTTATAAGTGGAAAGACCCTTATCCAAAATGAAGGATATTAAACATAAGAGATTCTCATAAGGTGTCAAACATGAGATGGCTTCAAGCACTCATTGTGGGTAATCATAGGCATCAATGTTAGCTGAGTGCTTGTTTTTTTGTCAAATTAAACTCATTTCAAGGTATTCTTTCTATGGTTGAGTTAATATCATCAGAAGGCCACAAAAGTCCAATTTGTAACTTTTTTCTCATACATGAAAACTATATTAAAATACATACTTGATTGAAGCATTTTATTTTGCCATCTCATTTATTTCGAAGTCAAACTAATTAATTGAAATCTATAATTCAAAAATATTTTTAATTATTTATTATATAAATAATTTTTGACAAATACAAATCATAACATTGGTTATTACGTCCGATCACCGGGCCTAGAAAATAGGTCTGAACATTCACTAAAAAGTTATCGCGTGGACTGCGTTTTACCTCGCTTGACTTAAGATTCCGTGTACATTCCACACGTCAAATTTTTAGTGAATATAAATAGATCCGATGACCAGACGTAATAATTTGCGCATAACATTGAGGCCGCTTAGAAGCCATTTTTACGAGTAAATCCCGCACGAGCTTTTGAGTCACTTGAGAAATTCATTCTCTTCCATTTTTGCTAATATATTTCATGTCTAATGATGAATAATTCCCGAGACGTGATAGTAGATTTCATATTACGGTTAAAGAATTTACTCATGTTGTATGAAAATTAAATTTTGATGCGCAGGCCTTCTTTTGAAATTGAAATAAAGATCAGTAACTTTAATTAAAAGAAAACACTAAGGTGCCTTTTCTTCGAATGGGGTTTTGTGTAAAATAAATTGAAAGTAAGAATTTTTCAAAGTCCATCTCTTTACAGGGAAGAAAATCAAAATATTTCATTAAGAATTTTGAGATGATTGTAATTTTTTTATAAAGATTATTATAAAGTTATTGTGATTTATTTTTTGAAAAGTGTTCTAAAAATTATTTTTTCAAGTATAAATTTTTTTTTAAATAATAAAAAACAATGATCAAATAAAAATTATTATTATGATTTAAAAAATAAAAATAAAAACTATTTCAACCAAACCTTATATTTGATAAATTCCAAAATCAATAAGGCTTCATTTGGAAAAACTTTCTTACTACTTTCTAAGTCAATTTTTTCTATACAAAAATCATAAAATATTCTAAATTCAATGAATTCACTTTATACCATATTTAGAATGCATTAGAATTCTAAGTACTTGCAATCAAACAGCTCCAAGAAAAGCATCAAACATTCAATAAATAGCATTTATTAGAGAAATAGGACCACCTTC
This sequence comes from Dendrobium catenatum, assembly GCF_001605985.2. Taxonomy (NCBI): domain Eukaryota; kingdom Viridiplantae; phylum Streptophyta; class Magnoliopsida; order Asparagales; family Orchidaceae; genus Dendrobium; species Dendrobium catenatum. The sequence goes on along the minus strand of NW_021345501.1, from coordinate 60,151 downwards.
TCCCTAGCACTAGCGTGCATGAAGAACTAGAGAGTCCCATACGGAAGGCAATATTTCAATAATAAATCAGTCCTAATAACTAAGTGCTCTCGGAACAACAGTGTGTTTCATCAATTAGTTCAAAAAGACAAAAAATTTCGATATCATCTTATAATTGACTGAAGCATAAGCTATCAGGCCAACCTCAAAAGTTTTCGGGATTCAAAATGGTCCATGTAAACACCTGGGAAGTAATTCTGATCCATCCCAAGCCAATTTTACCTTTAGCCTAGGAAGTTCATGATCACCAAATGGAGAACAAGGTTGCAAAGAACAAAATCTGCAAAAGCACGCTCTGGTGGGAGGTCCTGCAAGCAGTTTTGGAACGATTAATACTACAAAACTTGTATCTATGGACTATTGGATTGTAGACTACTTGTGCATGAGTCATGTGGGGTGTCAATATTGGGAGAAATTATTCTGTGCGGACACCGGACGGTCTGGAGACCAGCCAGAACACGCCACGTCATCCGGTACCGAGCAAAAAAATGACGTGGCACATTCTGGTTGGTCTCCGGGCACCGTCCGGTGTCCATAAAAAATAATTCGTATATGAAGATACCCAACACTTAAAGTTCAAGTTTTGATCAACCCTATAAGATTCGGGTTAAGTTGGATTTAGCTTAAGTGACAGAAGAATTATATTAGAGTACAGTCAAATTCAAGTCATCATGAAAGATTTTAAAAAAATTAGGTTAGATTAGGGCAACTAAAAACAATAAGACCCAATTATATGATTATTTTTTCAAGAGAAAACTACTTAAATTATAAAGTTTGTTTTTTTTCTTTTTTTCTGAATTCTCATGTCCAAATCTATTTTAAGTCGGGTTGATATTACCCTCACGAATTGAGTATTTTCATAACGATTCATTCAATAAAATGGTTAGATTATGATTGATTATATTCATACTGGACCTTTTGAGTCGGGTGGAATCTAATCTGTGAATCCGAATTGACACCCCTATTCATGACAGTATGACTCTGATCATTCCATCAAATCTGAAGACTTTTTTATCTTTTTTTGTGGGGCACCATAACATTAGTAAATAACAGATATAATTCTCAGAAACAAACTTGAAGAAAAAAAAAATACACAAGAGTGAGCTGATCAAACGCACATACCTTAAATTCCTTGTTTTCTTTGTTGACTTGAATGCGGAGGCAAACTACAATTTGACAAAAAAGATCACCACACGGCCGTAACAAGTAAGGATTCAGAAAGATCATTCAAATGAGGGAGAATGTCCTACCTGCAAGCACTGCAGTGCCTACACAAGAGAGCACGCCTGAGAGGAAAGAGTTGAAAGGAAACGATCCAACTATTCCCATGTAAACCACCTGTAGTATAGCAGCAAACAGACAAAGAACACCCACGCGAACAGACGTATGAGTTTAATATCATAGGAGAACCAAAATATTAAATAATTCTCAGAAAATCTCAGGTTCCATGTTATCATAAACCATTATTTAGTAAAATATAGTAAGGATCTTTCTCATAAGAGGATAATGTATGAACTACAAATATATAAGATCAAAGCCATTCGTTTAAGCTTAGAGCATATAGGCTTCTTTTGGGATGGCTTTTTTACTGCTGCTTAAAAAATTAAAATTTTTGTATTAAAAAATTGTTTTAAGAAGCAATAAAAAAGCCATCCCAAACGACGCAATAGTCGCATAGAACATTTCAGAACTTTAAAAATTGAACATCGATCTGTCACATCAAATTTCTCAATAATTAGTTCCAACTGCATGAGAAGATAATTATAACATCAAAACATAAAATTTCAAATGACTTGGAATAGTGAATGAAAAAATTAATATCATATTGATTTGGCCTATGGAACCCAACCTGGACCCCTTTCTAAAGAACGAACAAAAACAATCCGATTGATAATTATCTTGGAATTAGGCACTTAGCATACTTAGCTATCACCAACATCAACTGTCCAAAGTAACAAGCATCCTTAAGGTTGTTGGTCTCGAGCAAAAGGGGGAATCTAGGTCTTAACCTCACCTTCAAAATAAGGCTCAATGGATTCAAAGAACCAAAATAAGTGTTTTGAGTCTCAATTAGAAGGAATCAAAGAAGAAAACTGTGAAATCATTACAAATGGGTAATTTCATTGGTCCCACATGTCAAAAGCCAATGCAGTATGATAAAAAATGACATAAATACAACCTAAAATGGCCTACATAATTACTTGACACTTTTTCCTCGATCTATAAATAAAGTCATGAAATGCAGAAAAGGAGCAATCACCCAAAAATAAATGCAAAAAGTTGCATCACCAATTTTCTTAATAATTCCCAGAACTAATCTACTACTTAAGACATAATCAAGTCACCGTATTTTGTTACTTCTATTGAATTGGTGGGATGAATGAAAAAAGAAATCAGAAAGTACGTGGAGGTACCATCCTCACTTACACAACAAGAACTAATGCTTCCAATCTCATCATTTATGCCCGTAGGGGATTCATCATTCTTGCAATACATCCACTATCACTATTTGTTGACAGGACCATTGTATGCATTGCGAAGCTTCTATTGTTATATGCGGGCGAGCTACGTTGAATGTAAATCCTCCAGTGCCACTCGTAGACAGTTGCATGTACTATAGCTCTTCTACATTTGCTCGTAGATAGCATGTTGTGTACATGACGGATCTCCTACAGCAACACGCAAGTGTTTTCATTTGCTCAAATTCTTTTGTATTTGCCCTTATATGGCATGTTGAGTGTATAACTGTGTTCGCAGGAGGATCGTTGTATGCATTGCAAAACTTCTACCATCACCTCATTAACTCATAGGTCAGTTGTTGTATGCATGTCGAACCTCCTATAATTGCTTGTAGGTGCTTGTATTTATTGTGAATTCTTGATTCTTGCTTGTATATAGTGTGTGTATTTGTGTCCACAGTGTATTCAACATACTCACGGCATATCAACTGTTGTTATCTACAAATATATCATATCAGCCATCATCGCTCACAAGGGATGCTCATATTCGTCTACAAGTGAACTAACATTGATTGCAGGGATGTCGCAACATTCACTGCACAGTCTTCGTACTTCACCCATGAATTGCAACTATCATGCCTCTTCCACAAGCATGAGCATTGTACATCAATCAATTGTCATTCATAGGTGATTTATGTCCATTACAACTCCCTTATTCATGTACATCAACGAGTGATTAAATTCTTTGCACATTATTTATGATTCCCGAAAGGCAATTAGTTATACAGTTATTATGAATCTTTTGTCGCCTTCGTAGGTGATTATTTGTTTGGGAGTAAGTTGCATACTGAGATCTTGGTTCATCACAAGTCCCTATAGTTACACATTGATGTCCATTTGGAAGACCAACATTGCTAGTTATCATTTGCATTTTAGTTATGATTGTGCATTTTTCAAATTAATGTCTAGTTCACTATAATTTTGTTCGAGTTATGTTTCCTATTTATTATTCAAGTTTTGTTCCATGTTTTTTCGTTTAAGTCCCCTTCGCTGTCATTGCTTAAGTTTTGGTCCTTCATTCACTAGAAATTTCATCAGCCTCACGAAGTTTCCGCCCTTTAGGGAAAATTTTGGGAGTTGAGTCTTCCCACCACGCTACGAATAACATGTATGGCAGGCGTCAGGCGACACAGTGGCCGTGGTTCTTCAATCCCACCATGCTATGAAGAACGTGTATGGGTCTTCGAGGTACCTGTCAGAAAACGCAGTTTTCCCCGCATGCATGACAGCACATACTCGGGTACTTAGGGTTATCCCCGCCACACTACGAAGAGCATGTACAAGGCCTAACCGCCTTGTCACAAGCGCCGCACCGAGCTCCCTCCCATATATGGGTGGTCCCCCGGCGTGTCGCGAGCGTCAAAAACAGGGTTTGAGATTTTATTAGTTTCGAGCATTATAGCGAGGTAGCGTTGACGACAACAATGAGTACTTGCACACAAATTTTCTATTTTCCTCTTATGTCTCATTTCTTTCTCTTTTTTTTTTATCTTTTTATTCTCCTTTCTTTTTTTACATGATTTTGTGAAGTGGGATTTTACTGTAGTGAAGAAGAGGGAGCTGCTGTAGGTTGATTTGAACGAGTTTTATATGAAGCGAATGGTGGGCTGCTTTTAGTGGGGATTTGAGTGTGAGAGGACTGTAAGTGGAACTAAGGAATGAGGTGGTTTAGTTTAAGAAGTAGCTGAGGGAGTTGGATCAAAGGTGGAAGTCGGCACAATGGAATCTAGCTGTGGTATTCAGCAGTGGAAGAAATATGGTGTCATGGCTAGAGATCGGATGAGGATCGATCCTAATGTGAGGGGAAGATCGGGGCAGCTAGGGGATTTGGATTCACGTATAGGTTAAGGTGAACGGCCAGCTGGAGCTTGCGACTGTGTGCGAGCAGATCAATCAAGTTGATTTGGTCGGGAGTCGAGCACAGTAACGAGATTGGGAGTATAGGGAGGTTGGTGTGTGGCTATGAGATCGAAGGACACTGTATTGAAGTGGATTGGTTGTCGACTGAAGGGGAAGACAGGTGAGGCTCGGTCGTTTTGAAGGACTAGACGACGAGATCGGAAGGACTGTGGAGAGGAAGAATCGAGCGTGTACAGAAGCTCGGTCGAGTGTAGCTGTGTCGACGGGAGTGAGGAAACAGGTCGAGGGAAGTGGAGATCAAACGTGGAAGTCGAAGGTCTCATGTGCATCGAAGAAGACGAAACAGGAGGTCGCTCGGCCTCCATTTATCGGCGGAAGCAAAGCTCGATCGAGGCGAGCGAATCCTGCACTGTCCCAACATCAATCAGCAGGAGTTTTCAGTGGGATTTTAGCAGAAATCCCGAAAATTTATGCAGGACTTTGATAGAACATCCAAGGTAAGATTTTTTGGATGGATTTTTTTATTAGTTGAAATTCTATTAAATGATGATAATAATAATAAGAATAAGAATAAGAATATAATAATAATCATTATTATTATTATTATTGAGACATAAAAAATGAAACAAAATTTTGGATTCCTCAAAATTTGTGTGTCGCTACCTCGATTTGCGCCCATTTTCTTGAAATTTGTGTATTATGCGTTGGGATGCACACCGATTTCCTCGCGCGATTTTCGTTGAGCAAAATTATAGTCTATTTTAAATGACCCCGACGTTTCGATCTCAACGACGAAGTCCGTATTGCGATCGACATCATTTGGGCAGCGCCGCACGTCAATTTCGGCTGTCAGCTGTTGATTTCGATCGCTTTCACCCGATTTGACTGCGAGGGGGCTCTCTTGGTCAAATTCGGAGCCATGATAGCAACGATGTAGCCTGTTCAACGATTGGAGGTTGTTTGACCACTTAAGTGACGTGTCGCATCTGCCGATTGTCACTTAAGTCACCGATTTTCATTCTTTTCGCGTGTTTTTAATGTATGGGTCAGCAGACCTCTCTTATTGCTTCACTTAGCTAGCTACTCGACCAAACTGATCTCAGCTTCATTATAAATTCCCTATAATTCACTTGTCTTGTTACAAACTCATATCATCATAATTATTCAAGATATGATCATTATGACTATCACTACAATAATATGTAAAAAAACACTATCATATTCTTATCATGATACTAGGTCGAGATTTTAGCTCGAAGATATATATGTATATATATATATATATATGTATATATATATATATATATGTATATATATATATATATATGTATATATATATATATATATGTATATATATATATATATGTATATGTATGTGCAGACATAAGTATATGTGTATTATTAATATATCAAAATCGAATTAGTTCAATCCACAAGCCAATTTTGAGCAAGCATATATGTGTTTGAGTCATGTCAATATCAGCTCAAAATCGAACGGTTCTCACCTCTAATGAAGTCTACGAGTCCAAACCTTAATAACATCATTTGGATGAATCATATATTTTATATATTAAATATTATAATCATTACAAATCATATCTTAGTTTATGTAAAAGATTGTGCATCTCCTCATCATCCTTAAATAATTTCTAGCGGGCTCAAAATCGATTCAATTCGTCTCCTCTTAGATCTCATCGATAGATTTATATTCTGATGCATATTCTAACCAACCAAGGACTCTTGATGATAAGCTTTATGTTTCATTTATAAGCTTACATGTTGCTTGTTAGAATTGTTAAATTCTTCTCCACCTATCCATTTAATGATCCAATTCCAAAAACCCCACTTGCATGACAATGTTATCCAATCTCAGAAAACTACAATTATCCCACTATCCTATGAGCAACACAAATTCCACTAACCAATCACACCCATATTGATGGCAATGTTGAGTTTGATTTTGCGTTCGAGATTGGGCTTGATCCAATGCTCAGTGAGATTGAGATTGTACACAAGGTCAATTCTAGGAAGAGATCATGTCAAAACTTGAAGACGAGACTAAGCAGAACTTACCTATGACAATTATTCTCCTTCTCCTTGGTATATGACTAGGATGCCTCCTTGCTACCAATGTTGTTACCTTCCTCATTACCAATCCTACAAATTGACTTTGTGCTATCATTATAACAATCCCGTTATGTGCTCCCCACCCAAATTACTGATTATATGCAAATGAAAGACAATGTCTAGAGTCAAGGCCCACATATCCTTTTATAGGTGCAGTCTAATTTAGCTACTATCTTAAAGAATGCTCAAGTTACAATTTTGCCACCAACCACCAAGTTTGTCACCTTTCAGTTCTTCCATAAAGAATGTCCATGTTTCAATTCCACCACCATCATCATGGTTGGCACCTTTCAATTCTTCCGCAAAGAATGACCATGTTTCAATTCCACCACCACCAACACCACCATGGTTGGCACATTTCAATTCTTCCGTAAAGAATGCCCATGTTTCAATTCCACCACCACCACTACCACTACCACCACCATGGTCGGCACCTTTCAATTCTTCGAAGAAAAGTTCCTTTCAACTCGAGAGACTTGATGTATACATATAATGCAATTAGATGAACATACATCTATTTTGATATTTGACTTGGTGCCATGCCTAACTCTTTAATAATTTGACCGGTTAGCCTACCTATATGTTTTATGTTCAAGAATTTTCCTTGTATCTTTATTTCATTCATCTTGGAATGGATTAGCATAAGGGAATTTTGGACAAGTGATGGTAATCTATTCTCTTTTCCACTCTATAAATAGAAACCTTATGTGTGAAGAAATGAAATCGAAGTCGAATACAAAATCTATGGCATTAAGAGCACTCACTCCCCTCCTTGACCATCCAAGTACTCTTCTCCTTCTCCCTTTGGATTCTATTACACCATCCCTCTCCCTCTCCCACGCCTCTTTGGGTTGTGTACAATCTCTTCCCCATTCCCCTCATAGGTCCTCCAAATACTCTCTCCTTCTCCCTTTGGGTGCTATTACCCCAACTCTCTCCCTCTCCCACTCCCCTTTGGGTTGTGTACAATTTCTTCTTCACTATCCTCTCCCTCCTAGTTTGTGTACCCATTCTCCAAATTATTACCAACATCGCACAAAGGACAAACCCCATTTGGCACTTCATTAATGATTTTGATTCTTTTCTTGTTAGGGTCACTTTTGTATAAGGGTTGAAGGAGTGTCACTTCAAGCAAATGGTTGCAAGCAGTGTTTTGAAAAGCATTTTTTGGAGCTAGCTCCAAGTACACCTAATGACCTAAGGGTAATGCTGATCAAACTCCCTGTTGCAATCATGAAGTTTCTACTAAGCTCGGTGACTCTACTTTTATTTTTTCCTGATTTTTCTTCAAGCTTATGGCCACCAACTTGTCACTGCTCATCTCCATTAACTTGTTGATGTGTCTGCCTAGTCTAGACTTGACTTCAAGCAATTAGTGAAGTTTTGATTGTTTGAAGCTTATTTGAAATTGATGGTAGAATTGGAGATTTCTTTGTTTCCAACTGTTCGAAGCCATGCTTGCCTTTATATTAAACTCATTATGATATACCAAAAATATTGTTTAACCATCAAAGTAGAGATGGAAAAATCAAGAGGTGTCACGGCAAGAGAATATAATAACTGATTTATGGAGAAAACATATTTTTTGCCCTAACTTTATCATTAACGAGTACATCTTTAAAATCTAATAAATGGTTATAGTTTTTATCTTAATATTTGATATTTTTCTTAATCATATTTTTCTATTAATGAAATATATAACAAATAAATTTCATGGGACTTATGCCCTATCAAGGTTTAAAATTGCGTAATTAAGCCTCGAGGCGGTTTTCGTCCGTGAGGCGAGGCGTAAGCCTCGAGGCGGTCTGAGGCGTAAGCCTCACGGACACAGAATTGCGTAAATGAAAAATTAAGGGTTTTAAGAGGAAAATAATAGCAATATTGTATCTTACAATAAAAACATCTAAATGATATATGAAAATAGTAGAAAGTAAGAAAGTGGATGCAATAAAATCATGTCTCAAAGTACAAAATCACAAAATATTAGTTTAATAAAACTCCCAAAGTACAAAAAACATATAAAATGCAATCATATCCCATCACTAAATGGGTCTTCAAGGGATTATTCTTCTCCAATTGTATCTATGAATGTCATGTCATCATCATCTTCAATATGACTCACTTTTTTCTTCCCTGTTCAATAAGAGAAAATATCATTAGCATGTTAATTACTCACTTGATATAAATATACTGCGATAACATATAAGAAGTTGTGGAATACCTTTACTTGATTGTTGTGCTGCAGAGCTAGTGGATGTGCCAACTGCAGTACTAGTGGATGTGCCAACTTGATCTGCTTCGCCCCT
>NW_021345501.1:18565-50566 GCF_001605985.2 Dendrobium catenatum | reverse complement strand
ACTTTCTTACTTTCCACTATTTTCATATATCATTTAAATGCTTTTATTGTAAGATACAATATTGCTATTATTTTCCTGCTAAAACCCTTAATTTTTCATTTACGCAATTCTGTGTCTGTGAGGCTTACGCCTCAGACCGCCTCGAGGCTTACGCCTCGCCTCACGGACGAAAACTGCCTCGAGGCTTAATTACGTAATTTTAAACCTTGGTTTAATTCAATGGTTGTAATTTCATAATCAACCATAAATTATTGGGATTTCATTAAATTTCCTCCACTTTCCTTCAATCCAAACAAAGCCTAAGAAAAGGTATAAAAATTAAAGAGAAGCCATTCTTAGGCAAATAGGTAAAACTGACTTGATAGAAAGGATTGCAGAAATATTCTAATTCTGATGTTAAAAGCCGAAAGGCGTTTTTAGCAAGAAGATGATTCTTAAAGAAGCAACATGTTTAAAAGCAAGAAAGCAGGAAGCGCTCCTTTGACCTCCACAATTAGTGTATATATGAATCGTTTAAGAATGAAAATATGCTAGAAAGTTAAAATATGTAAAATAAACAAGCAAAAGAATTCATTTCACTTATCTTTCAATATTTTAAAATGAAGTCCCAAAATCTCACGTCTTAAAGATATTATTTCAAAAAATAAACCATAAACCATATTTCATCTCAAGAATTAGCTAGGAGTCACATTTGGAGTCCAATCAAATCAAAGTAAATCCTTTCAAAAAGATAAATTTGAAATAGCTTTAGCCTTCCTTTTTTTCCCTATTAAAAATGTTTCAATATGATGGATTCTAGTTCTCCATACGCAAAGCATATTACAATATCTAATGTGCATGCCACAATTAACTGATATTAACTTAACAAGTTTTACCAAACGCAAACTATTTCACACTTTCAAAAATATTATATGGATCATCTGATGCTCATATTTTAAAAAAATAATAATAATTAATAAAAAAAGTTAGTTGTGGTATTTATAGCAAAATTAAGAGAGAGAGATATTGAGAAATAATTAAAATGGAGGGAGGTTGAGCATAGCACCTATTAAAGATAAACACAAATAGATTTAGGTGGTTTAGGAATATACAAGATAACTTGCAAAGAATAGCTTTAACACCTTCGACATCACTGAACATGAATGAATTATAAAATAGCATTCATAAAGCCAACCTCAAATAGTTGATAAAAGGCAGTTGATAAAAGGCTATCGGTGATGATAATTTAGGAATGCACAACTAATAGTGAAAGACATATATATAAGATAGACAAATAGAACTAATTTCAAAGAATTATTAAGAAGAAAGGGAAATGCATAAGAAAACATTCATAGAAGTTATGCAAATTTTTTTTTTCACAAGATAGGTCTTAATACCTTACACAAATCAACAAAGACAAATGAAGAATTAGTGCTCGTCAAATGCCCCTAAATAGATGAGATAAATTAATGATCATGATGATAATGTTGATGATTTACATTACGATCAATACATGACAAAAAACAATCCAATAAAACATGGCTGGCCACTTGGCTAGCATTTTTAGTCTTTTCTTAAATAATAATCAAACTATCATGATATTCCCCATAATGAGCAACCATAACTCTTGTTCATAAAGCCTTACACGCGAAATTAAATCATTATATATCTCCACAAACTTTTATATAAAAGATCTAAGAAACATACAATTCTAATTCTTGTGTATGCACAACCTTCTACTATTATTGGCACAGATTAATTGAGGAATGAACGACAAAAAAAAAAGATGCACAAAGCCATCTTATCTCATCTTTTGCATACCATGTACCCCATCATACATGGGGTCGTTCTAGGCCTTGTTTCTAAGAATGAGCTTCTTTGTTTCACTAGAATTTTATTAAACCATGAACTTTTGTCCCACTCCCACCATTCAACTAAGATTGACAAGGGGATCCAATCATGAAGGGGATTGCCAATCTAGCTGTCCACTTCAAATAAGTCTATAAGAAAAAGCTTTCTTCACAATTAGTGCAATAATTTGTGAAGGAATGAGAAGATTGAGACAATCAATAATTTGGAACCGTTTGATTGCTTGAGAGAGACAATCATTAAAGATAATTATCAAATGTTAACATAAAAGAAGAGATTGCCAGGAGTCCACAACCAAAGGCTTTTTGATCAAGATTGGGAGAGGCCGAAAATTTGGAGCATTGGATAAGTTTCTATTCGAATTTTAAATTTTAATTAAAGATACGCTTTGATATAATTATCTTTTTTGGAGCATTGGATAAGTTTCTATTCGAATTTTAAATTTTAATTAAGGATGCGCTTTGATAAAATTACCTTTTAATTTAAAACTATTTGAATTTCAATAAATTCTTGATAGGGTTCCTTTCTATAATGTCCAATAAATAGGACAACTTTATGCGATAAATTCAGTTCCAATTCTCCCAAATTCCCAACCCTTTCCTCAAGTCATTCAGCCAAACGTCCTCTTCAAAATCATTGACCGATCAACCTCCAACAGGTTTCCAGCTAAACTTCCAGCCTTTTTTCTACCTTTTGTCATTTTCTACAATCACCAAGAACATACATAGTAGTCACAATCTACAAACCTTCTATCATTGTACAAGAAAACAACCACAAGCCACACTCTATATTGCTGAATTCATCAAAGACAAATACAATAAGGCTAACTTGCTATCCAGTGCAAGAGATCATTCTGATTGGATTTTTGCAGAAAATCAATCACACCCGACAAGGCATTAGGATTTTCTATTTACAATTAAACATGTAGCAACTTTAGTTGTTTACAACAAGAAATAGCTGAAGAATGCAGAAGAAACATCATCTACAACAAGCAGAAGACAACAAGGGATACCTAAAATGTATAGGGCACTAAAGCTTCTAGAAAAAAAAAATAGCCAACCCATTTCCTTCCCATTTTTGCCTCTTGGGAACTCCTATCATTATTGCAATAGGCTTGCATTAGAACTAACATACAAAAATCCCTACATATATTGTACCTGCATTATGATGATGACTAGAATAGAAATTCATAGAATAGATCCTTTAAATTAAAAATTCTTAGCTTTTAAAACTAATTCTAAACTCATTTGTGCTAAAAGCTACCTCGCATAAAAGTGTAGTGCAGTGCGAAAATACATTACAAAGTAGCTAAGCATGTCATCTCTCATAAAGCACAAAATGCTCAAAGCAGTACATCAAACACAATCTTTTACATTCTTTTTAGGACATACGCTACAACTCTATTTGGAGTGGGATTAGATTAATTTGAATTACACAACCCACTAAATGATTTATTTCATCTTGGTTGGGCAAGCTACATAAATAATACTCGGACAGCTTGAAGACATTATTGAATTAACCCCAAACTAGCTTAATAATCCATTAATCATTTTTAGTAGCGAGGAACAAGTCATACGCTAAAAAACATATAATAATTTTCCAAATCATGGATTAATTTGCTCAGCAAGAAGCAATCCTCTATCATATCGTGAAGTAACCACTATCAAGCATTAACAAAACAATTATGAAGTTAATTTACAACTCACGCAATATACCTTTAAGAATAGATATTTGTTTAAAATCTAATTATCCTGTCAAGTCTTTATTAATGTTCTAAATTATATCCAAAAACCTACCATATCTTTATACATTACTATTTAACTACCGGCCTAACCAATAGAAATAAAACAATAAAGTCATCAAATATTTACTAATCTTTCATAGTTTCATGGTGTTCAATCTATGTCTCACCAAACTAGTGAAACCAATCGATTTTGACTTTGCATGCTGGACGCCAAGTTACTAAATCTGATCTTTAATCAAAATCAAAGGAATTAAACTTTTTCAATCAATTTTGCCCAATTTTGTCAAAACCTATTTTCTTTGGAACAAGATTTTGAATTGAAAATTTGAAATGAATAAAAAATATAGTCTACAACCTAAACACAATTCTAAAGTTGCTTGCTATATTAGAATTGCAATTCCAGTCTAGAAACCAATAGAAATTGATAAACTAATGCAGGAAAGATTTTCCGCCACAAACCAAATGATATTTGTTTAGTTTAGTTTCTTCCTGTTTTTCCAAATAATGCACAAAATTACTGATAAGATATTAGTCCTCTCACCAGTTTTGATTAGTTGATCAAGTGCTTATCCCCTTGGCTAATCCTAGTTATAAGGAAATAATCCTACCATGATTTTTTTATTACTGACAAGTAAATATACACTTGTTAATCATTGTCCAAGTAAATATCTTCTTTCTAATCACAGCTAAATATTTCATACCCATGATGATTCACAAAAAAGCTCCTACTAATCATTAATCCCTGCAGCTTTAAAGCATAACCATTGCACTTCATTTACAAGAGCCCCTTTGAAAGTATTTCTATAATCATCATAATCATTATCATTGTCATTAACTTACCTGAACTATTTAGGGTTTGTACTAGGAACATCCCTTTGATATTCAAATTCAATCCCATCCAATGTTTCCATTAGGGGTAAACCAGATGATCAATGAGTGAAAGCTTCACTCGAATCGAACATAGCATAGGCCACAACTGGATGACATTGAGTGAGCTCAACATTAACTCAAAAATTATATGAATGTCCATGAATGCATGTGTACTTGCATGTATGTATGCATGTACATATGGATGAGACAGGGTTCTATGTGATTAGGGTTGAATGGTTCAAAAAAATATAAAATTTTATCAATTTTCATTGAAAACCAATGAGCAAGGAGACATTCCTAGATAAACTCCTCAACTCAATGATGAAAGGGGGTAAAATTGGATTGAGTTCAAATAATCATAGCTCTACAAGCTAAGTATTACTATGATATTAAGTCTATTATACATTAGTTATCTTTGGCAAGATCAGTTTCCATATTATATTATAGCATAGTAATTAGGGTGCATTTAGTGTAAATTCAAAAATAAATCCACTACAAGATAAAGTTATACGTACATACTAGAAAAATATTGACTAATGTTGGTGATTACGGTTAATATTTATAAACAAACGTGAACTTTTTTTCCATTCTAACTTTTCCTAATAAAGAGCCTATGTAGTCTATTAAGTTAATGCTTACCAAAAAAAAAAGGAAGAGGTCAATGAAATTCATTCCAAGGTTTCAACCAAATCTTGGTATACAATTTTCCTTCTTGTTTGTAAATGAAGGGTATCAATGCAAGAGGTTCCAATTATAGTGAGTTATAAGGAGATTTCATGCGAGTAGGCCTGCCCTGAATTACAAGGAGTTTAGTTGGTTATTTGAACTTGTGACCTCCAACTAATTCTGGAGGCAAGTTGTACTCCTAATCTACCTCTCTCTAATCTGAAATCACTTAACTAAACAAGATCTGAAAAAAAAAAAAAAGAATGTTGTTTATGCCTGTAAGGAAAAGCTATTGCACATATCATTCCTGGCAAAAAATCAACTACATAAGCATAGTTTCTGACTTGGTGATAAAACGTACTAAACAGTACAATGAAGTCAATTTTCATACCTGAATCACAGCTGTGGCAATTGCAAAAACCACATAGAGATCAATAATCTGAAAAACACGTTCAGATATAAGAAGAGAGGGAGCCGTTCAGATCTGCCTCATCTGCCAAAGGCAAGAGAAAGGAAAACAATTATTTCTGTGGAATATATACCTTCAGATTGGTAGGTGTCGCTGCATAAGCCGAACGCAAAGAATGTATAAGAGTAAGAACGTCACTGGAGGTGGACTTCGCCATCACTATTTACGAATGTTTATTCTTCACGAATCTAAATAGAGATAACAACAAAACACTTAGACCTGAATAACACGATCAGAGACCAAATTCTCCAATAGAAACAACAAATTTTCAAGATATCAATGTAACCGCCTTTCTGCAGGTTAGGAAACTAGTAAAACGAAATCAAACTTCAGAAGCATCACACGCGCCATCCAGAATCGAGGAAAATTAGGGGAATAATAAACGGATCAAAACCATATAATGAATGATAAATCATCCAGTAAAGGTATTAGGAGCGAGTGGAAGGTTTAACCTGCGGGAGGCCAGAAAGAAGAGAGTAGAGCCTGGAACTCCAGTAAATCCGACCTGCTCGATGGAGGAAATTTGCTAGGGCGCGGACGGACTTGTAAAGCTTAAGAAATGGGTAGTTTGGTCATTCTAAGCGATCCAAACTAACACTCAAATTTTTTTGGGTATTTAAGCTATTAAGTCAAACTCATACACATCACATAACATATCCTAATTTTAAACCCAAAATATTTTGATTAGTAACTAAAGCCTCCAACCAACAGACCAAAGTCAACTGTGTCAGTCACTCTAATTTTAATCAGCTCAATTGCCAAACTGATGCGCTTACGTGAGGATTAGGGTTGAGGCTTTGAAGTCAACTTGTTAAATCTGAATTTATTAAGTGGGTAAAGTCCTACTAAATTAGAAAATATTGAGGATCTGGAGTACATAAATTTGAGAGAATAAAGTGAGGAATAGTATGTTGGTATAATCTCAACCATCTCAATAAAAAAAATATTGAAAAGAGGTCAAAGATCTAAAGTTTCTAGCCAAATGTGAGAAAAATGTCAAGCAAAATGTCTCAAACTATCCTCATCACTCTTTATTCATAGGGTTTTGAGGCTACAATAAAGGCTATATAAAGAAAAAATAAAATACATGCTACATATAATACTCGTATTATGCTATACGTTAATTTAGGATATGTGTCGCTTCCTAATTGGTTGTAGGAGGGTGAAGTGGGCGATCAAGCAAGGTGTTTGTCATCGAGCAAGCTTGAGAGGTGAGAGTAGGCATATGGCGAGTTTGTGGCAAGTCTAAGAGGAGATGGATCAGTAGCTAACGAATTGTCTTGCTCTGTCGATGACTATCGTAGGAGGCTTGAGGTTGTCTTTTAATACTTTTAATGAAAGGCGAGCAGAAGCATTTGCAAGGGATAAAGGGTCTCTAAGCCTGATAATAGTAATTTAGTTGAGTGCAACTTCTCTGAGGTAGGCACTTTCTTGCAACTGAGTTTGACAAGCTAAGGGGTACAATCTTATTAAGATGACCTACGATCTATTTGTCAGATGAGGAACAACCTGGCTGTCAAATGTAGGCAGAGCTCCTTGTCGAATGTGGATAATTGATGCCCATCACTATTATTGGACTAGTTCCTCTCTAGTCCTAAGTAAGTTCTTTGAGGGATGTGCTCCGAAGAGTATGAGTGAAGCCTTCAATTTTTATTAGTATGACACAAATTAATATTTTTTTCTATATTATCCTTTTTTTGTTGGTTTCTTTTATCTCTTTATTTAATAATTTATAGTAAAATAATATTTTAAACTTTCAAGAATATAAGTTATTACTTCTAAATTTATGTCATATGAGAAAAGTTTGCCTTAAAATTTTTCATATGCTTTTATAATATTTAATGATAAGTTAATTAAAAAAAGTTGTATTAAACCATAAATTAACTTTACGGCTTGGCAAATAAGTCGTTGGCTTGCGAAAGTTAAGAGCTGGGTTCGAATCCTACAAGAGTCACATTTTCTTGTCATTTACAGGTAATATTTAGTATTTAAAAAATATAAATTGACATAGGCTTTTTAATTGATGGGCCACTTAGGGTACGTGCCCCCAAAGCCTCCATAGTAGCTGAGACTGAGAGTAATGCCCATCATTATGACTTGGTCACTACCTATCAAAACACCTGAAAAGGAGAACATGAGTATACACTACTATTTTCAGATAGTATTAAAAATAAAATTAAAATGTGATATTAATTTAGTTAAATGTATAAACTACATTTTATAAAAAATTTAAAAAGATTAATGAGATTTTAATTAAAAATAAACTTAAATAAACCTTAGGAGTATTATAAATATATGAGTTTTAGATCTAATATCTAATATGACAATTAATCACAAAATATTATTAGAAACAAGTTTTAAATGATGCAAAATCATGAGAGCCAATGAAGGGTACCAAATTTTATAAGTTGAATTAAAACCAGTCTATTATAAATGATGTCATGAGATGAAAATTACAAAATGATATCCAATAAAGATTAAATCTTATACTTGTAAATATTCATATAGGCTTTCATACATATCTAATAGGATTAAGCAAGAGAATTAGGTCGAAGCAATCACATTGCCTATCAAAGACACTCGTGATAACGAACACGACCTGTCTATATCGACCAAATCAATGAGTCATTCTAGGCCTTTCAAACATTAGAGACATTTGCATCGATGAAGATTAGCCCCATGAGACATAAGTTTACAAATGCTAAACATTTAAATGAGCATAATATTATTTTAAAATGATTGATAAAGCAATTAAAATTTTAACCACCATATATATATTTTTATATATATGAGCATCCATAATTTTATATATTTAAATTATAAATTAAATCATTTTTATTAAAAAAATATTTTGATGCATATTAATATGATTGACTAATAAATAGTTTGATTACTTTTTTCTTTTTTTTTTTCCATAGAGCCTTGAACCTTTACCCATTAAATAATCTAGTACATTTCTAGCGACCAATGAAAAGAAATAATGCATTAAGAAATCATATTATTTTCCTTTTATAGTGAACGGTTTATATAGAGAATGGATGGAATGCATAAAGAGGCCAATATGGCAATACATGTATGTTGCAATGGAGAGATTATTCTGAGTGATGTTCAAGCATGTACGGAGGTCAATCCAAAAGCACCACATCACCCAATGCACTGTGCATTGGATGACGCGGTGCATTGAATGACGTGACACATCCAGATTGACCTCCGGGCGCATCCGAACACCGCACGTAATAAATTTTCGTTGCAATGAGATGGGTTTGAAGAGGGATGCAACAAAATGACATGATTTCAACATCTTATCCTCAAAAAAAATTGTTGAAGTATTTCATATATGCCTCATAATAGCACAGGAGGAATATGTCCTCTTATTTGTTGAGAAATATACCTGAAATCCATCTCAGTTGAAAAATATCCTTAATATTATCGTATGAGGAGTTCATAACGCAGACGCGAACATTCACTCATTTAATATTACTGCCACAATTTTTTATAAAGATGATTGTCAAACTATTGTGGAAAGGGCAGTTGTTTTGACAACTACTCTAGCAAGCAACTTCCTAACACAAAATCAATGAAATAACAATTATCAAATAAAAACTATAATTGTAATCTGAAAAATGAAACAATAAGAAAGCTATCCCAAACAAATATTTATTTTGCTCGAACTTTGATCAATAGTTGCATCAAAGAGAGAGAGAGGAAAAATTTTTCTGTGCGGACACAGTACAACGTCTGAAGATCAATCATAATAAGCCACTTCCCTTTTTTGCTCGATACCGGGTGACTTAGAGCGTTCTGATTGATCTCTAAACCGTTCGGTGTCCACACATAATATAAGAGAGAGAGAGAGAGAAGTTTAGGGTTGCCCTCCCTTTAGTTGTTATTTGAATGCGCATATAAACAGCTACACAAGATACATGTCACCGTACTATACATACATTGGAAATATTCTGATCTGCAACAAAACTTATCTCTTGAGTTTACCATATGCTTGCCCAAAGGATTAATATAAATATAATGTAAAAGAATCAGAAGTAAATCACCAGTAAAATAAGGAAAATACAACATATCTTACAGTGTACGCCATGTCCTGTTTCCAAATCTCAGATATACTGTAAAAACCAGCACCTATTTGTCAATACTAAACTACTCAATCTCTATAAATTTACAAACAAAGACAACATACAGTTGTTCTTAAGCTCGTCTATAACATTATTCCTACCTAATAAACTGTGATGAGTTCGATCTCAGCGACGCAATGGAAAAAAATTCTTCAACTACATTGGTTTCATCCTTCTCATCCTCGGACCTGCTTGCAGCTGGTGATGGAAGTAGAAATCCGTCAACTTCATTGCCATGTAGTAGCAAGCCAATTGAGCCAAGGATTGGTTGTTGTGGTTCGTCTTTGAAGAGAAACCACTGGAGTAATCACAGAACACAAGGGGAGACTTGTTAATTTTCTCCTCAAAAATAATCATACTTGTTGAACACAAGACTTGTTAATTTTTGTACTAGAAAACTACTTTAAGAAGCAGTAAAAAAGTTGTTCCAAACAAAACCTTGGAACGACTTTTTTGCAGTTTATTGAAGTAAATTTTTAGTATAAAAATCAATATTTTTTAGCTGAAAAACTATTTTAAGAAGCATAAAAAAGTTGTTCAAAACAAAGTATTGATCCGAATCACATGCATGATTATTTTGATGTTAGGATCTTATGGACAGCTATATAGCTAACTGTGAAAGGTGCTGTAAAAATGTTAGAGAAAATCAAATTTTAAAAAATTATTGCGAGTTTATATATATATATATATTTCTCTTATAAAATATTGAACAACTTTCTTGCAGCAACTACACTAAGAATTGGCTGAAAAAAACTGTTCACATTGATGAAATCTTGAAATGGCGTTAAGATCGGGAGATACAGGAAGATACAGGAAGAAGGAAAATAAAGATTGCATTGAATTCTATCTGTTCAAGCGTACAGAGAGAGAACTATATATAGACTATGACAGACAAATAATTACAAGTGAGGACAAATAACAGTAGACGTGACAATGCTTTAATATCCCCTCTCAAATTAAGCATTCCTTGAATGAATGGTTAATTTGGATCTTAAAGTACTAAACTGAGTTGTGGATAGAGGCTTCGTTAAAATATCTGCTATTTGATCTGTAGTTGAAATATGATCAATTTGAATGGCGCCTTGCTTGATGTGCCCGCTAATGAAGTGGTAGTCAATCTCGATGTGTTTCGTGCGAGTGTGAAAAACTGGGTTATTGGCGAGGGCAATGGCGGAGGTGTTATCACAATAGATAGTAGTTGGACGGAGAGAAGAGATGCCGAATTCTGCTGCAAGCAGTCAAATCCATAAAATGTCTGAGGTGGCAGCGGAGAGAGACCTGTATTCTGCTTCGGTCGAGGAGCGAGCGACCGTTGTTTGCTTCTTAACCGACCAAGAAATGAGATTATTGCCTAAGAACGTGCAAAAGCCAGATATCGATTTATGGTCTGTGGAGTCGGCGGCCCAATCTGCATATACGTATGTACGAAGACATAATTCACCCGTTGTGATAGGAAGACCGAAGTCGATCGTGCCTTTAATGTACCAGAGTAGTTGTTTGAGAGCCTGAAAATCACAGTTTCGAGGATGATGCATCTGTTGACAGACCGCATTGGTGGCGAACGCAATGTCCGGTCGGGTTATTGAAAGATACTGAAGCGATCCTGCAAGTTGACGAAAGAGCTTGGGGTCGGAATAGGGCTGTTCGTCCAATTTGCCTGATTGTTTGGTTAGAACTGGAGTGCTGGAGGGTTTACAGTTGAGGAAACCTGCATGGGAAAGAAGTTCGGTTGCATAGTGTGACTGATCTAGAAAATAACCTTGTTTAGTTTTGATCACATGGATGCCGAGAAACAGCGAAACTTCACCGAGCTGTTTTATCTGAAATGTGGAACGAAGCTGGCTGAGAGTAGATTGGATGGCTGCGGTATTGTTGCCGGTGATTAGGATGTCGTCTACGTAAATAAGAATGTACATACATATGTTGTTTTTGTTGAACAGAAGAATGGAAGGATCGACCTTGCTGAAGTCGAAACCGATTGAGAGGAGAAAGTTCGTGATTTTGGTGAACCAATTTCGCGGAGATTGCTTCAGCCCATAGATAGATTTGTTGAGTTTGCATACGTATTGAGGATGTTGGCGATCTTCGAAACCCCGTGGCTGTTTCATGTAGATCTCGTCGGTCAAGTCACCGTGAAGAAAAGCGTTTGATACATCCAATTGGTGGACGGGCCATGCATGATGAAGAGCAACAGTGAGTAGAAGTCGGATTGTGACCATTTTAGCGACAGGGCTAAATGTTTCGGTGAAATTTATGCCAAACTCTTGAGAGCAACCGAGTGCGACAAGTCTGGCCTTGTAACGGTCAATTTCACCATTAGGATGAAGTTTGAGTTTGAATGTCCATTTACTGCCGATGATTGGTTTGCCTGGGGGAGACGGAACTAAGGACCAGGTACTTTGCTTGTGCAAGGCATTGTATTCACTGGACATGGCTTCCCGCCATTTTAGATGTTTTGCAGCCTCGGTGTACCATGTGGGGACCTGATGAGTTGAGCCTGTGGCGGAGAGATCAAAGATGGCCTTCGGTTTCGAGATGCCAGAACGGAGACAGGTTTGCATTGGATGTCTTGGAGGCGGTGGTGGAGGCGAGATGTTGGGTCATTGAGAAGGAGGAGAAGTGACCCGTGGGGTAGAGGGTAATGAATTGTGGTTTAGACCGAACTGATGTTGTACCTGAGAAGAATAAATGGAGTTATTAAAAGTCGACGAAGGAACAAGGAGCAGAGGAGACGAGTAGTGGGGAGAATTGCTCGTAATGTTCTGCCTCTGTTTCTGTAAGTAAGGAAAGACATTTTCATAAAACGCCACATGTCTGGATATGTATAGTTTGTTGTTGTGCAAGCCTAGACAGCGGTATCCTTTGTGCTGAGAAGAGTAGCCCACAAGAACGCATTCAAGGGAACGAGTAGAGAACTTGTTTGCTGTGTGTGGTTTAGTCCAAGGAAAGCATAGACAGCCTATGGTGCGAAGATGTGTGTACGTTGCGGGAGTACCGTGAAGTTTGAAGTATGGAGTTAAGTTGTTTAGCGAGGAGGAGGGCAACCGGTTGATCAAGTAGTTAGCCGTGGAAATAATTACAGCCCAGAGTGAGTTAGGGAGGTGAGTAGCTTGAACAAGCGTTCGGGTGAGCTCCATGAGATGCCGATGTTTCCGCTCCGCAGTGCCGTTTTGTTCGGGTGTGTACGGGCAACTAAATTGATGTGTAATGCCGTGTTGAGAGCAGTAGTTGCGAAAGGCAATGTTGTGGAACTCTCCTCCGCCGTCGGACCGAAAAGTCTGAATAGCTGTATTATATTTGTTCTTTATTAAGTTATGAAAGTGTATAAATTTTTCAAGAACTTCATTCTTAGTATGTAAAAGATACAACCACGTCAAACGAGAAAAAACGTCTATGAATATCACATAGTATGTAAAACCGGTCATAGAAGAAACGGGGGCCGGACCCCAGACGTCCGAATGAACAAGTTCAAACGGTTTATTACAGGTAGAAATACTGTTATTTAAGGGTAATTTGTGACTTCTGGATATGTTGCAAGCAACGCACAGATCAGTAGAGCGCCTTGAAACCTCAGGAATAAGTTTGGCAAGATGACAAATGGTGCCTGCACTGGGATGCCCGAGCCGGTTATGCCAAGTAAAGTTGAACGAGCGAGTGGAAAGGAGCGCGGTGGAGCTATTGCGAGTAGGAACTTTGATTCGATAGAGTCCATTGTGCTTGGGACCTTGAAGAAGTATCTGATTGTCCTGACAATCCTTAACAGTAAACTTGTTAGCGTTAAAAGAAATTGATAGGTTATTGTCAGCGGCCAAATTGGAAACAGAAATGAGGTTGTGTGAGAGAGAAGGTACGTGACTTATATTGCGAAGAAGAAGCTTACGATTGGACTCGGGTAAAGGTAGGATGCCCTGACCCGAGTGCTGAATTGGGAGATTGGAGCCATTGGCGATGGAAACAGAGTCCAGCCCGTTGTACACCGTTGGATTCTGAATGTTCGTGATGTCAGGTGTTAGGTGCGAGGATGCTCCGGAGTCCAGAATCCAATCGTTTTTTGTACTTTGTTGCTGAGCTGAGAGAGCCCGCTGATTGGAAGGAGGAGCATAGCTCAAATTACAGCGATGCCAGCAATTTCCGGCTGAGTGCCCACGCTTACCACAGATTTGACAAGTCGGACGAGTGGTAGGGGTTCTTGATGATTCTTGACCGTCGACGATCATCGGGGTTCGGGGTGCAGTGGAAGAGTTACGCGATTTGTTGGACCTCCCCCGATAGTTTGAATGACGTTGAGCCAGAAGTGTCGTTGCCTCCATCTGACGTTGATCTTGAAGATTCTGGTGGTGAAGATTGATTTCTTCGCTACACAGTAATGAGTAAAGATCGTCCAGGCTAATGGGTTGGAGAGATGTTCTAATGGCAGTCTTGAATGAGTTGTAGCCATTGGGTAGTCCATTCAAGATGTAGAGGACGATGTCCTCTGTGTCGACAGTGAAGCTGGCGGCGGCTATATTGTCCACGATATTCTTGATTTGATCAAGATATTGAATGCATCGTGCGATCTTTCATTTGAATCTGGTGTAACTCGTTCTTGAGTTGTATAACTCGAGAGCGGTTCGTAGGTTGCAGGCGGCGCTCTAGGGTGGTCCAGACAGCATGAGCGCTGTGAAGATTCAGCACGTATGGAAGAATTGATGACGATACATTGGAAAGAATAGCGAACACCAGGTTTCTATCCGTGAGTTCCCATCTGTTGTGAGCTTCGACGTCGGATGGTGGAGGAGCGATGGCCGTTCCGTCAAGATGATTCTCGTATCCGTTAGCAGAGAAGTGCTGGAAGAGTTGTAATTTCCATATAGCGTAATTGTCCGTGGTGAGCTGAGTTGGAACCAGGTTTTTGATGTTTGAGATGAGAAATTTGAGGTGGGGTGGAATAAAGAATTCCGATTCTTGATTGGTGGTGCAGGACGTCGTCCGGCGAGATCCAGTGGAAAGTTCTTCTGCCATTTGGACGAACAACTAGGGCGGAAGAGAATCTACGGAAGCAAGAAAGGGATGCCGGAAATCAGAGAATGGCTGTGAAGCCTTGATGCTCTGATACCATGATGAAATCTTGAAATGGCGTTAAGATCAGGAGATACAGGAAGAAGGAAAATAAAGATTGTATTGAATTCTATCTGTTCAAGCGTACAGAGAGAGAACTATATATAGACTATGACAGACAAATAATTACAAGTGAGGACAAATAACAGTAGACGTGACAATGCTTTAATACACATTACAAAAGGTTTTAAGAAAACCAATAAAGCTGCAGCCAAACCACACTAGCAATTTTTTGAAAAACAAAATTGTGAAAAAGTTGTCCCAAACTGATACTAAGCGCCAAATTGGTTGCGAGAAGTTAGAACACACGATTTAAGAAAATGGTGATTTAACATATTTCATTAAATATTAAATTTAATAAATATTTCATTTTTTTTTCAAATATGATGATTTTGTTTTCACAGGCAGAGCAATGAAAACAAACGAAAAAAGATTTGTGATAGAATATTTGCTTTAAAAAAAATGGAATTCATAGATTATCAAGAAAATTCAAAAACTTTTAAATGCATAATGACCAAATTACGTTCAAATATCCTCATCTAACTTTTATCCAAATAAAATCACCATTTTCAAAAGATGTTTTCAAACACAGCTCACCTTATCTTGTTGGTTGAGAGTTTAGGCTTCCAACTAAGAGGTCTTGGGTTCGAGTCTTTGTGTATGCGTTGTGTGTGTGAGTTTGCCATTTAAGTCCCAAAAAAAAAAAATGTTTTCAAACTCAAGCAACCAAATGAGGCCTAATTAAAAATGTTAATTCATCAGAAGTATATACACCTATTTATAATCAAGAGAGCAGAGCCTCTTACCTGACGGTAGTCTCAAACAATCCATGCTCTGTAGCATCCTGTTGGTAAGAAGAGATTATTCTGTGCGGACACCAGCGGAGAGAACCGTCTGGATTTGCTGCCTTTTTGCTGAGATTTTACAAAAGGGTAGTAAACATGCATCAAATATTCAATTATGAATGTTTTTTTACTGCCCTTTTGCAAAAGCGCAACAAATATTCAATTATTTAATAAATATTAAATATTTGTTGCACTTTTGCTGTCCTTTTGCAAAAGCGCAGCAAAAGGATAGTGAAAATACTGCAAATCCGGACGATTCTCCCCGTCCGGTGTCCGCACAGAATAATTAGTTGCTCATAATAGACTTATTACTTCCAGGCGCAGGAGCTCCATACAGGTCATAGACACTGAGGGCTACACAGAATATCACAGACCGAACAGCTTCAAACATTTCAACCAATTTGCAGCCCTCATTCCTTGGTGTGAGCCTAATATGTTGGCATCTAAGGGGAAATTTGACATGTACATGTTTCAGATAACAAGTTCAAAAAGTTATACATAAATCATAATTTAGTGTGCATAAAAAAGTTCCATTTAGAAATTCATCCTTGGATTTTCAGGAGTTCCACAGAAAGAATAATGGTAGGCAAGTACAATTGCTAATTATGAACTTCGCCCAAAATAAAAAAAGTCATTATACAATTTGTATTTGTAAAAGCTTTGGCCTTTCATGGGCAATCAATAGTCATTCCCAAGAGGGATTGTTTTTATTCTGGCTGTTGGGGCGGCTTCAAAGCAAGAACTTTGTCAGCTGAAGCAGATGTAGGTACTCGGCCCAAATAGTGTCAATAAATAATCCGATTCGAATCCGATCAGAAAAATCCAGATTCGAGTTGACACGTTTAAAAAATGAATTGGGCTCGGGTCATGCATTTGACCAGTTTATTAAATGGGTCGGTCTTGGATGCTGCATCAAGTTCCATTCATCTATAAAATTTACACCTAGGTGGGAATAATTAGCAGCCATTTTCAGCTATATGGAAAACCACAATTAATGAACTTAAAAGCAAGAAGCAAATTGAACACATGCATTTTACACATAAAGTGTGCACTGTATGGTTTAAGTGCATTGAACAAACGATCAAACCTACGAAGTTAAGTAGATTTAGTTTGATTAATAATAATTTAGTCATCCAAGATTTTCAAATAAATTGAATATTAGTTGGGTTAAAATTCAACTACATAAAACAAATGAAATCATACAATGTACGTCGTTTATCCAAAATAAATGAGACGTCGTAGACCAAACGACATGATATTTTGTGCAGCATTTGTTAGTGTCCTACAACTGCTAACTATTGCACATGCAATTGTGCATGGACATATAAATGCATAAGTCCATGCCACCATTGGTCTTTCCTATTTTACATAACTAGAAGTCACTTTGTGAACTTAATAGAGCCGAATCAAGTCAAATTAAGCTCAATTGAGTTGAATCGAGTCAAATAAATTTAATGGAGAAGGATCAAGTCAAATCGAGTCAAGTTAAACTTAATGAAACCCTAATCGATTCCAAGTGGCTCACCCAATTCAGTTTTTTTAACAAAATCGAACCTTCAAGGATTCTTCTAGCCTTCTCGTTCCTTTCCAAAATCAGGTGAGGCGCAGGTGAGTAATGGCAAGCCAACAGGTACCCATTCTAACTTTGCCCACAATCTCTTGGTGTCGTTAGAGATTGTTGGCATATAACACATTAGGGCACACATTATCTTTTGAGGCTCGTCCTAGCTTCATAATAAATACAACTTGATATTTTAGAATTACCAAATATATCAAACACATCATAGTACAATACAGATCGCATTGTACAGTTTGACTTTATTGGCTAATTTAAAATAAATAAATAATAAAAATAAAATAGAAATTGAAGAGATGTATCTCTCTTCGTGAGTCTGAGTCGGTCTTGCCTTAAGAAATTGAACACCAAAAGATACAACGCTCGACAATGATAACTGCCTTATAGTAAACCGGTCATTAAATATAGAGCAAAACGCCAAAAAAAAAAAAAAAGAGGAAGCGGTTCTCCTACTTTCACTTTCTTGTTCTCATTCATCTGTCTTCCGCGGCCTTGCCTGAATCCAACGGAACACCCTATGTCGCCCACATCAGATCTCGTGCAAAGCCTACCCGCTCTCGTCGACGGCCCGTCTCCGCCTTTATAGAACGGCCCGCTCCTGACGCCCCAGCCTCCATCTGATCATACCGATTTCGCCGAACTCCGCAAGCCCTCATGTCGTTTACATTCACAATCAAAATAAAGAAAAATTAGATCCAAAAGCTCTAAAATGTATCTTTGTCAAATATTCATCTATTCATGGAAGTCATAAGTGTTATCACCCCACCACCAAAAAAACCCTTGTATGTGTTGAAGTCATTTTTTATGAACAAAAACCTTATTTCACCAAACCTCATCTTCAGGGGGAGACTGAAAATGAGTAAACTAGCTTGTAAACCAACATCAACACTGGTAGAACTAAATCTCAAATTAAGGGAAGCTAAAGAGAATCCAGACGTAGATAAGGTAGCTTACCAAAGACTTGTGGGAAAATTGATCTACCTTTCCCACACTATACCAGATATAGCCATTGTTATAAGCATGGTCAGCCAGTTCATGCAAAATCTAAAGCAGACTCACATGCAGACAATAGATAGAATATTGCACTACCTTAAGGGAATTTAGTAAAAAGGATTTTGTTCAAAAGAGAATGTGGAATAAAACCAAAAGCATATATTGATGCAGATTACATAAGATCACCAGTAGATAGACGATTTACCTCAGGATACTGGACATTAGTTGGAGGAAACCTTATTGCATGAAGGAGCAATAAACAGAATGTGGTGACAAGATCTAGTGCAGAAGTAGAGTTCAGAGCGATGGTGATGTAGGACTACATGTATAGGCAAATGTGATTGATATGAAAGTTACACCTACATGAGTAGAGCTTTGTAATTAATTAACTTTTCGTGTTCTTAGCAAATGTTTAAGTCAACCAGATAAGGATTAAGATCAAGGAAATAGTTACATGATCAAATTAAAATTATGTCAAGCTAATGTGAGGCGTTCAAAGAGATCCCTAAATTAACAATTAGATTAGTCACTATAAAGATCCACTCGCACAATATTCTTGGTAGGGTTTTAAGCGGGGACACTTTCACGATAAACGATGCCACAGTTGAGAGAGGATAAATAGGTATAAGGGGAGGGGTCAGAAAGAGTTTACCCATAGGAAGAAGATGCTAAGCTCCGGCAAAGTCGTTGAGTGCTTATGAGGGGAGGGCAGCAATAAGAACCTCTCTTACACGTCGGGACGACAATCTAACATTTTCTGGACATTTGGACAGCCATCCGACATCGTCCAAAAAAAATATGGACAGCAATCCCACTTGTTCTAGACATATGGATAGCAATCATGTAAGGCTCAAATCTTGGAGTAGTTGATATTAGGGTGAGAAAACTAGATAGCTGACTATGGAAGCATAGGAGCAGCAGTTAGCAACATTGGAGGAGGAGTTGTGGCCATGGGGAGGGGAATTTATTCTCGATTTAGAGAGTGAGTAATTGGTGAGAATTAATTGGAAAGAGCAAAAGGGGAAAGAGGGGAGAGAGAGGGGGTGGCGGGTAGCTTGAGGGGAGGAATTGGTTTGGGGGAGTTAAGAAACTTGCCAAACATAGAATATTGCTTAAGGAAGGATGGATTATAATAAATCTCAAAAGAGGGAAGGGGGAGTTGATTTGGAGAGTTAAGAGACTTCCCAAACATATAATATTAATTAAGGATGGAAGAATTATGACAAATCTCTACTTAAATTCAAGTTGGCATGATTGGAGGACTTTCCTAGCATAACTCATCTTATTTTAAAAAAGAAAGTTCAAATTCAAATGAATTAAAATCTGAATTTAAGACTTTCCTAATTTAAGATGCGTCAAATATGAAAAGTATGATTACTTGATTTGAAATTTTGGACGTAATGGGAAAGAGGTGGATGGCCGGCTGCTAGGAGGGAAAGGGGGCCGGCGGTTTAGGGTGGGAGGCAGCCAAGGGATGGGTTGTGGAGTGGCCGGTGGCTAGGGAAAGGAGTGGACCGGTGACCAGAGGAAAATAGCAAGACGAAATTGAGATGGAGATAAACCACGAGCTCGAACGCTTCCTGCGGCTGATGGGTAGTGTTTTGCCCTCATCAAGGGACTTCAAACTCTCACAACTCTCCAAAAAACAAAATGCAAAAACTTTTTTATCATCATAATCATCCTCCCCAAAGAAGGAGAGGGGTCTATAAATAGACAAAATACAATAACATGTCAGGTGACATAAGTACCCCTTAGGGTCACATAAGCCTACTCCCTCAAGTGAGGGTAAAAATGGAAAAGATACATAATAAAATCAAATATAAATAGATGATCAAAACTAAAATGGCCTAATCGTAGCTGTTGATCTCCTGCTCCTTCTCTGATAGACTCTCCACGGTCGGATGTCCTCATCAAATGACCTTAAGAATATGTGAACTAATATGGATCAAGATGATTCTAGACGACCCAATGATCAATTGGAAGGACCCATGAAGCTACACTATGACAACAAATTAGCAATCAGCATAGCTCACAATCTGATTCAGCATAACATGACCAAGCATATAGAAGTGGACAAATATTTCATAAAGGAGAAATTGGGCAGTGATCTTATATGTGTATCTATCATGTCCCATCAAAAGATCAACTTGCAGACATTCTTACCAGGGGGTTTGTACCTTTTTGGGACTAATTCTCAAACTAAGAATGACAAATCTATATTCCCCAACTTGAGAGGGAGTGTTAAATCCCAACCGTCCCTCAACTCTTGATCTCATGTTTGGCATGGAGATCCATGGGAGGAGTGTTAAAATCTCAGTCATCCCTTGACCCTCAATCCCACAGCCATCATGGGGATCCTTGGGAGGCTCACCCAGATCACGCTGATCTCCTTCCATATTTGAGTGGCTGATTTAGAAAGGATTATATTAGGATAATTATGCATGATTCTATAGCTATTTATTTCTTTATTAAGATATCTTGTATAAATCTATAAATAGGGATAATTTTGTGCAATAAAATCAAGTCTTTTTCCTCTCTAATTCTCTTAAGTTAACAAATACTCATTCTAGAATTAATCAAGCAATACAAGGGTAGGAATCATATCGTTTGACCTGATCTGAAACCATCCATTGGTACCACTACATCAGATATCAAATAATAACATAATGATTCCCTTCCCAAATATTCTCTTATTCAAACGTTTCTCATTTTTCTATATTCCCATCAACTCATGACCTCATCACATTTGAATATCCTATTGTTTTACTTCATCTATCTGCTTCTGACCAGCACGTTACCTTATTAGCAATAGAATTTTCACTTAGAATCTTAGATACGGTATTATAATATCATACATAATCAACGAGTAAGAAATTCCAGAGAACTCTAACCAGTTGTTGAATGTGGTACAATATCACACCATAACTATCATCCAACCATAGTCTAGCTACGGTATGCTACCACAAAATCATACCATACAATAAAAAGGTTAATAGAACGTGACAAGTTTCTTCTTTTTTTTACAAGCATAACTCCCTTTTCTGTCCTAAAATAATAACACCTTTAATTACCTCCTCCTCAATATTACTATTACTATTACTATTTACGTGCACTTATAGTTATTATAGTATCAGAAGCTCACCGTAACTGCACACTATCCGCAGTTGCCATTTACTATCTCAAGCAATACAGACGTCAAACAGTTTAAATATGAATATATTACATGTATTGAGAAATTTTATGGAATCTATTTACTAGCAAAATTGAAGCACTTACTTAGAATATGCAATGTAAGTTGAGATATGTAATTTCCATTCCTGGTCCATCCGTCCTGCAATTTCATTAATTGTTGATGCTTTATCAATTATTCTGTTGAATTTGTTCCAAAGCCCTCCTTTGCCACACCTGCCGCATGCACTAATAGACAATGACCACAAAGTGTGTTCTTGGCCAAACCACCGAAGATACAGTCAAAACTAACGAAGATTTAGAAAAAAAATCATCTTTCTTGTTATCATAAATATATAATCCACAGATACAGCAACCGTACGATTAAACTATAGAATCTGCCTGCCTCATTCTCACATCATTTCAAGTTCATCGCAATCCCCATAAGTAGCTTTTACATCTTACAACGTTTCTTGAAAAATATCATTCATTAATTCAGTAATAAAATAGAACATTATTACATTGAAAGGGAAAGAAAACATAACATACCTTGCTATGACATCCATTAAAAGGCAAGCCCATAGATTCCAAAAATTAGTTTATAAGGCATAGCACAAGCCGATTGGAGATATCTAGTATTGTTGAAGAGTTCCGATGCTGCTCCCCCGTGACAAGAGAGAGGAACAAAGGGAAACAAAGAAAAAAGAGAGAATATTAAAGACAAATTAAACTGATGTTTTTCAATAAAAGTTGAATAAGTTGAGTGACGAGAACAATAGCTGATTTTGTTGTCACAAGGGACATGGGCAAGTGATTCCCATTTATGTTTGAAAACAGATGAGTAAAGACAAATCTTGTGGCAGTAATGTGTTAGACCGGTCCAGCCGGTCCACATGGGACCGGCCCAGCATAACAGAGATGGAACTTCTTTGCCTCCTGCGCATGCCGCGAGATCCATGGGAGGTATTTTGGAAGGTTTTTTGAGGGAATTGGGAGAATTTGAATGTAGGGCCTGTTTAGGGAATTCCTTTTGATTTGTATGCATTAAATAATTTGTTCTCCTAGGGTTAAGACATCTTGAATTTGGCTGAAATTTGAGATCTCCTAGATTTAGGTTTTCTTTGGGCTCTAGCTATGTCTAGAGATCTGGGAGAGATGGATCCTCCTCTTGAATAGAGGATCAATTGTATGTTGCTGTTTTTCTTCTTCTACTAGTGAATTTCAAGCGTTTTCCCTCAGATTTTCCAATAAAATTACTGTTTTTGTTGTTTTCCATTGGAGTTGTGGACTGTTTTTGTTGTTTTTACCAATAGTGTTAGATTTTACTTGAAATATTCAAGTACTTTCTATCATAATGTTAATAAATAATGTTCCGCTTAGCTAGACAAGGTAGCCAGAGGGAGTTAAAAACATGTTGCATGGAATGATATTTTTCTACAGCTTAAAAGACATTTAATAGACTCATAGGGTAGTGCATTTAAGCAAATGCATAAAAACTCCAGCAGATCCGAAGTGAAAAAACAACATTTTATCATTGCAATTTGCTCCACGATATAAATCAGAAAAATTTAACTCTTATCATTGGGGCACTAATCATGATAGCTTGCTGAAAGAACGCTGAAAAAGCAAAGAGTTTCTTAATGTTTCTGATGGGGATATCACCCAGAGATTTCGACATGTGTACCATCGACGGAATCATAGATCGACGGCTACAATTCAGAGTCTTTACTTTTGATGTATTTTATGTTTTATTTATTTTGCATTTCAGTTTTCCTAGTTTACCCCTATGGGTAGTGAGTTCTCATTGTAGCCCCGAGGACATTTGAGTCTTTCTTCTTTTCTTTATTATTGAGATCTATATATACAGGTCTTTTGCTTTGTATGAGGTTAATGATGAATCAATTAAAAAAAATTCAGCTTTTCTTTGCTCTTGTTGCTTGTGTGCTTCGGAGAGACGAGAGAACCCTAGGAGAGGGCCAACGTAATGCCCAACAGCCGCCGAAAGTTTTGGGCTCTCGGTTCGATTTCACTTCCTTTCTCTTCTTATTTCTTTCCCTTCATTCTTTCCCACACCGCCAACCACCTCATGTTTTCCCCATCACCACCTTTCTCGTTGGCTTCTTCCCTACCTGAAACCCCAAACCCCACCACCGGCCACCTTGGCCCATAGCCGCCAGCCGGCCATCCACTCCAATAGCCGCCGGTCTCCCATTGGTCCCCCTAGCCGCCGGTTCCCCTTCCCAAACCACATGAATTTTGAATTTCAAAATTCAAACCTCCATTAATTGCTTTCCTAAAATACCCATAGTAACTTTGGAAGGTATTTTTATTTGAATTTCAAATACTTTCTTTAATGACCATTTCTAATTTTGGAAAGTTTTAAACCTAATTCTAATTTAAATTAGATTTGATTTAATATTTATATTCCTAAATTAGATAACTCATTTAAGAAGCTTTTAAATCTCCCAAAATCTCCCCCCCCCCCCGGTCCAACCGCCTCTCTTCCCATTAATTCTCAAACCCAAATTAATACCTCCCTAAATCCCTCATAGCCGCCACCCCTTTTAAGCTCCAAATTTGGAAGAGTTTTGAATTTCAAAAAAGCTTCCCTCCTCATAGAATCTGAAATTAAAATTTCAGATTTCTCCTACAACCTTTAATCTTCCTTTCCCTATCTCCATCTCTTGGAGCCCCATCCTAACCTAGCTGAAACCCTCCCGTTTCCTCTCACCTTCATAGCCTCTCCTCCAACACAAATCCTTCGAGGATCGAGTCCAACAAACCGACGTCGCCTCCATGAATGGCCAATCTTGAAGTCAACCACGGGTTTGCATACAACTCCCAAGGGCAATCGACATCCTGTTGTCGCCCTTCTTTGATCCAGACTGGGTATACTAGGATTTAGTGGAAAGCTACGTAGATCGCATACTCTATCATCTCGCCGAGACGATTGGCGAGCAACGACCAACTGGGAATTGGCAAATCGTCGGCCGACAATCAACTTCCCCTTCTCCGGCTACTTCTCCGACGAACAATACCTTATACATCACTTGTCTTGTGGTGACATCACTAGGGTTACTTCTACCCTTTCTCCGCTAAACCCCAATTTCAATAGCAAGAGTGAGGGAACTCAGGGTGAACATTTCTCATTGTTAAGCCGTGGATTTTGATTTCATTGCCATTAATTTTACATTCTTATTCTTGTTGTTGCTTGCAAGTATCCTTTTAATCTCGTTTGTAATCACTTGCTATTACATAAACTTCTAATGGAAATTTCTAAGAATCTAATTTGGTGAAACATAAGTTTACGAGTAGCAAGGTTAAAGTTCAAATTATTATTCATTTCCAAAAAAAAAAAAACAATTATTGTTTACTTACATGTTTCACATCAGTTTCCACAGTACTTCAGATCTTCTGAGTATTTATGACTCCAAATCTTCATCTATAGCACATGTTAATTGGCTTCAGCTCCAAGGTAGATTCTGATGAAATTGATCAGACAAGGAGAATTCAGATAATCTAGCGCTGTCTCCCTTTCTCTCAGTATTCCATGATCAATCTGTACATGCAGCCACGCACAACGGCTCTATGGAAAGACAGCAAGAGAAGTTTTGCCATGTTTGAGGCAAGATTAATTGTTATCTTCTGTGTTTTCTTTTCAGTTAATCTGTGTTACAAATATAGAACCTTTCTAATTCTGTGAGACATATCTGACATCAATAGCCGGGGCTATCTGAAAAGACCCATCCGCTAAACTAAACGAAGTATTATTTTTAAGCACCAAACCTCTGTCCACCATAATTTTCAAAAGTTCTTTTGCTTCATTCATGAACCCCTTTGTGCAGAGACAATGGAATAGCATCTGAAAGTCAGACTCATCAGGGTTGATTCCATGCTCTTTCAGTTCATTAACCAAATCCTGAGCTTTGCATAATTCTTCCTGCTGGTTTAAGCCAGGAAAT
Source organism: Dendrobium catenatum (assembly GCF_001605985.2). Taxonomy (NCBI): domain Eukaryota; kingdom Viridiplantae; phylum Streptophyta; class Magnoliopsida; order Asparagales; family Orchidaceae; genus Dendrobium; species Dendrobium catenatum. Next base: position 25,201 of record NW_021345501.1, on the reverse strand, counting down.
TCTGCAGCACATGTGTTGTTACAAACGAGCACATTTTCTTTAACAGAAGCATCCTCCAACCTTAAGGCCTCAGCTGCATCCACTTCTTTAGAATAAGCATGAATCATTACTTCATAAGTTACTTCATCAGGCACAACACCCTTTGTAACCATCTCTTTAAACAAAGAAGAAACCATTCCAAGGTTCCCCAGTCTACCATATACATATATAAGTGATGTATATGTTACGGTATTCGGCATTATGTTTCTTTTCTCCATCTCTGAGAATAAATTGTGCGCCTCTTCCAATTTACCTGCTTTGCAATGCCCATCAATCAAGGCTGTGTATGTCACATTATTAGGCATGATTTTTTTCTCCAACATTAGTCTCAGCAATTCCCTTGCTTCTTCCAGCCTCCTTTGCTTGCAGAAACCATCAATCAATGTGTTAAAAGTGAGCTCAGCTGCGAATTCCTTCACCAACATTTCATTAAACAAATCCATGGCCTTCTCTAAGTTCCCTGCTCTACAACAGCCATGAAGTAGAGCATTGTAAACAAAACGATCAGGGAGGGTTCCCCTCAACAACATTTCATCAAACAACTCAAAAGCCTCAGCTAAGTATCCAGATTTGCAGAAACCATCAATCATTATAGTGTAAGTAACACTGCTAGGTTCTAAACCTTTCTCCTGAATGCACTTGAAAAACCTTCTCATGCTATCAAAATCAGCCAGCTTGCCAAATCCATCAATTAAAGCATTATAAGTAACAACACTTGGCTCAATGCCATTTTTGTGCATCTCGTCATAAAGACTCATAGCTTTTAGCATGTCACCAGCCTTACAAAAACCAAAGATGAGAGAGCTGTAAGTATATATATCTGGATGTAAACCCTTTTCTTGAAGCTCATGAAAGACCTGTAAAGCTTCTTGCATCTTCCCTATCTTTGAAAGGCCGTGTATAAAAACACTATATGTTTGCAAATCAGGTAGCAGCCCATTCCTCAACATAAAGTGAAATGTTGATAAGGCCTTTGGAATGTCACCTGCTTTGCAATGGCCATCGATGAGGGTGGTGTAGATGACATCATTCGGCTTTATTTCTCGAGTAAGCATCTCTTTGAAGTAAAAATCTGCTTCACTCATTTCTCCACCTTTACTATGGCCATGGATGAGAGAGGCATATGTGAATGCATTTGGAGAAATCCCTTTCTCCTTCATTTCTGCCAAATAGTGCTTAGCCTCTTCCATCTTCCCAGCCTTGCATATGCCATTGATGAGAGAATTATAGCAGTGAGCATCCGGAAGAACATTTCTATCCTTCATATTGTTGAATGTCAGGCATGCCTCTTCAACCCTGCCTTCTCTACAATGGCCGGAAATAATAGGAGAGTACACAATAGCATTTGGCTTGAGGCCCGTTGCAATCATCTCTTCCAACAAACTAACAGCATTCTTCAACTCTCCACCACGACATAAACCACTTATCATCAAGCTGTAAGTATACACATTAGGAGACACAAATCGAGTTTTCATATCAACAAACACTTGAAATGCATATTTTGAATTGTTCTCACGGAAATGTCCCTCAATAATGAAATTATATGTCATTGCATCTGGATTCCAACCAACTCGAACCATCTCCTTCAAGAGCTCATGAGCCTCATTCATCTTACCCATCTTGCATAATCCACGAATAAGATTGTTATAAGTAATTAGGTTGGACTGGATGCTTGAAGCCACCATATCATCTCTTATTTTGAAAGCCTCGTCCATGCTGTCTTCTCTCATAAACCCATCAATTAAATAATTGTACACAATAATGTCAGGTTTCATCCCTTTCGATGACATCTCATCTAAAAGTAATCTTCCTTCTTTAGAGTTACCACACCGGCAAAGACCTCCAATGAGTGTGTTATATATCACAGCATTAGGATCACAACCTTTCTCTCCCATCTCCGCTATCACTCCTTTTGCTGAAAGCACATCTCCAACCCTGAAATAAGCACTAATCAAAGTGGAGAATGTGTAAACATCCTGACCAACTTGAGTTCTCAGCATGAAATCATGCACCTCCCAGAACGAATTCATGAGATTAGCCCTTAGGAGCTCTTTCAAAAGCCCATTGCAGCACCTCAAGCTAGGCGTAAAGCTCCCTCCTTTCATCAATAAAACAACTTCGGATGCTTCTTTAAGCAAACCATTCCTCTTATAAGTGTCAATCAGTACATCAAAAACCTTTAAAGTCGATCCTTGGATGGCAATGAAGTTGTCCTTCAGAGAATCCAGGACAGAGGAAGGAGACGGGTAAATGCTGATCATCCGCTCAAAGAGGCCGTTGGCAGGGCCGAATAAGCCGGAGTTGCAGAGATGAACTGCAAGTGTGTTGAATGACTCGAGATTCGGGGGCCGGCCCATTTGGGAATCAGCCCATGCAAAGAAATCTAGGAGACGCCTAGCATCGACTAAGTTGATCCGACGCCGAAGAACTGCGGAGAGGGCTTCAGGAGTAATTCGGCCGGGGATGTCGGAGGAGGCGATGAGGATGTTCCAGTTACCGGCACAAGCGAGGATGCTGGAGATCTCGCGGGCAACGGCTTCGGCGTCAGTTCCCGAGTCTTTGATGACATCGGAAGTCGAGAAGAATGGTGGAGAAGAGCATCGGGCTTGGAGACAGCGATTAAAGATAGGGCGAAGTTTAGGAAACCTGCTCATGGCTGCTTCTGCTTTAGGATTTGCATGCATAACTCATTGTTTTTTCATGTATATAAAATATCTTAACCAGTAATTGAACTGAATCCTAAAACACCTTTTATGTGACAGAAGTCTTCCCTAATCATGCAAAATGAAGTGATTTTGTTCCTCCTCGCATGATTTTCCTGCCTGTAACCTCTATCTTACCATTTTAAGATGATTGATGCTAAGCCATCATTCATCGTCCGACAATTCATCCTCTCGTAGTTGTCAACTTCTCTCTCACACACCTTACCCTAATTGTATCCGTTGAATCCTCCTCCTTCCTAATAATTAGCAGCCAACTTTCTATCTTATTCCTCGACTCTTCCTCTTTCTATTCTTATAGCGAAGTCAAAGAATAGCGAAGTTGCTCATATTCGCCCTTCATTGACTGAAGTAGCCAACGAAAGTGAGCGAAAGTGAGTTTTCTTCTTCTCCCTTATTTTCTCTCATTTTAATTCATATATATATATATATATATATATATTCATGTCTTCTACATGTGTCTGTGATTATTTTGTATGCATGAGAGTATATAAATCTTTTCTAAAGTGGGTTCATGAGGTTTTATGTGCATGCATGTGAATTCTGAAATATTTTTCCCTAGGAGCGGCGCAGCGCTGGGTTGGCAATGATGTGGCCTTGAGCTCTCCAACAAAATTTTGAAAAAAGAACTAACATTATGGCACTAGGATAGGGGTGTTGCAATGTTATGCTATCCAGTGGGAAGCGTTATGATGCTGCAGGGTTTAGTATTATGGCGCAAGGTCTGCTTTTTATAAAATTATCCAAATTTATTTCATATTCATTTTATCAAAATATAAACCCTCCCTAGTCGATTAAAGAGAGAAGGGAAAGATATTGGTGAGAGCAATCTAGATTTTAGGTACTCCGATCTGTTTTCAGCTGTCGATCCAATTCAATAAATTGCTTAGATTGAGGCAGGCTACATTCTATATCCAGTTTTCAAAAATACAAAAAAAAAAAGGATCTTCCTTATTTATTTATAATTTCATAGTGAAAAAAATGAAGATAATTTTTTTCCTACAAAACTTTAACCCTATAACTTTAAGCATTTTCTATAAAATTTATAGTGGTAGTTTGGAAAGTGCGCTATTATATTTAACTAAAAAATAATTATGATCCCAAAAAATAATGTTGTTGTAATATTAAAGCTTCAAAATAATATTCTGAATGATCCCTGGTAATCTGGTTATATTATGAAACGATAAAATTCTGCTCAATAGTTAAATATGCTATCAACTAGTAAAGTATTAGGTGAAATTCTAAAATTTCTTTATTTACATTGATTTTATTTCAATATAATGATATATAAACTTGTCTATTTGAATTGTGTGGTTCTGAGAAGATAGGATGTGTAATGGAAGTTATGTCCTAGTACAAAATAAATAAGGAGTAATAAAGGTTTGAATATCTTATATGTGTTAAGCATTGGGAGTCATAAGGCATATATATATTTTTTATACGGTAGCAAAATGAGTCATTCTAATAGAAGGTATAAGGGCTTCATGGATATCATTTATTTTCTATTATGATATATAGAGTATTTATTTATTTACTTTTCCTGCATTGTCATTGAAATTTTGGACAATTGTAAGTATTATCCTATTCAATATAGTAAATTAATATTAACTACTCTCAAAACTCAATTTAATGCTTAATAAGTAAAATATTTTCCCGACCTGAAATTCAATGTAGAGTAGGTGCGAGCCAACACAACTCAGCATGTTACACCCACCAACCTAAATCTCCAAATATTTTACTTATTAAGCATTCAATTGAGTTTTGAGAGTAGTTAATATTAATTTACTATATTGAATAGGATATTACTTACATTTGTCCATAATTTCAATGACAATGTAGGGAAAGTAAATAAATAAATACTCTATATATCATAATAGAAAATTAAAGATAACCATGAAGCCCTTATACCTTATATTAGAATAACTCATTTTGCTAGCATATAAAAAAAAATATGTCTTATGACTCCCAATGCTTAACACATATAATATATTGAAACCCTTATTACTCCTTATATATTTTGTACTATAACATAACTTCCATCATACATCCTATCATCTCATAACCACACAATTAAAATGGACAAGTTTATATATCATTATATTGAAATAAAATCAATGTAAATAAAGAAATTTTAGAATTTCACATAATACTTTACTAGTTGATAACATATTTAACTATAGAGCATAATTTTATCGTTTCATAATATAACCAGATTACCAGGGATAATTCAGAATATTATTTTGATGCTTTAATATTACATCAACATTATTTTTTGGGATCATAATTATTTTTTAGTTAAATAAAATAGCGCACTTTCCAAACTACCACTGTAAATTTCCTAGAAAATGCTTAAAGTTATAGGGTTAAAGTTTTGCAAGAAAAAAAGTATATTCATTTTTTTCACTATGAAATTATAAATTAAATAAGGAAGATCCCTTTTTTTGTATTTTTGAAAACTGGATATATAAAATGTAGCCTGCCTCAATCTAAGGAATTTATTGAATTGGATCGACAGCTGAAAACAGATCGGAGTACCTAAAATCTAGATTGCTCTCACCAATATCTTTCCCCTCTCTTTTTAATCGACTAGGGAGGGGTTTATATTTTGATAAAATGAATTTGAAATAAATTTGGATAATTTTATAAAAAGCAGACCTTTCGCCATAGTACTCAACCCTGCAGCATCATAACACTCCCCACTGGAGAGCATGGCATTGCAATACCCCTATCATAGTGCCATAATGTTAGTTCTTTTTTCAAAATTTTGTTGGAGAGCTCAATGCCAAAGCATTGCCAACCCAACGCTGTGCTGCTCATAGGGAAAATCATTTCAGAATTCTCATGCATGCACATAAAACCTCATGGACCTGTTGACCTACTTTTTCTCCCATACCAGGTCAAAGAGTTGACCTGGTCAAATTTGGCCAGGCTAGACCCCAGGGCCCATCCCAATGGGTTTAGGGAGTCAAGTCAAGTGTTTTGGGCTCAGACCCATGCCCTGGGTCAACCTAGTTGGCCAGGTCAACCCAGGTTGACCCAATTGGCCTTAATGTGCCTAATTCAATTTCAAATCCATTTCAATGTCTCATAAGCCTAGCCCACCTCCTTTCTGACTTAATTGACTTGGTCAAACCAAGTCATAAATAGGTCAAAATGACATATTTATGCTCAATTAAGAGCCCATTAATTGCAATTAAAGCCTCCAATCAATTTTGAATTCAAACCACGGCCTAAATAGACTGGTTTCCCTCCCAATTGACCGGTGATCTGATCCCAACCGTCCACCTTAGGTCTAGAGGCTTTAAATATTGAAAATTTTGTATAATTTAGGACCTTTTGCTCTTGCTCTCTCCCCAAGCCTCCATAACCCGAGATCTTTGAGGTGAGAGCTCCCACAACCTTTCCCCACACTTCCCAAGCCAAACCCGACAGTGACACCTCACCGGCGACGAGGATTCTTGCCACCCGAGGGAATTTTCGTTCAAGGGCTTCTCTAACTCGATCCAAGGCGTATCAAGGTTCGAGTTCAACAGGAGAATTGTGCGTGGAGAGTCTACACGTACAACAAGCCCAAGAACTCCCGAATCCACCATTTGGATTGATGTAAAATAGAAACCCTAGGTTATAACACTTAGATTTAAATAATTTGTTATTCAATGCGTTTTAGGATTTGAAGCAAACTCCCCATGGGATGCTCTTCACTTCTATAATCTTTGTTTAAAATTTTACGTCATTTGATCCATCCTATCGTGAGAACGAGGCAGATTTCGAGTTAGGGTTACGGAACGGGTTCGGGCATGCACAGGATGAATCCGGATCGTCGGATCCATGATCAACGGGCTGGATCCCGTCGCATGGCCTCTCGTGTCCGCCTCGC
>NW_021345501.1:0-18081 GCF_001605985.2 Dendrobium catenatum | reverse complement strand
ATTATACATTTTAAATTATAAAATTTATGTAAATCAAATTTTAATATTTAAATTATAAATTTTATATTATAAAACTAAAACAATCTATTTTTTGAAAAAAAATATAATTAACCAGTTTAATTATATTTACATGTAAAATTTATATTATTAAAATAAGAATTATCCGATTTATGTAGAAACCAGATCATTAAAATCCGGTTTCTATAGAAACCTGATTCCGATTTTGAAAATCAGTTTTCTATAGAAACCAGATTTTAATTATCCGGTTTCTATAGAAACCGAATAATTCTGCTCCAGTTTCTTATAAATCAGATTAATATTTTTGATTTCTAATGCATTATTTGGCAGTCCGTTTTCGCTCCTTTTTAAATTTGTTCATTCCTAAGCTCCTTCTACATATTATCATATAAAATCAGCTCATTTTTATAATTTTGCCTCAAATATTTGGATTTGGATTTTGATAAAAAAATTGATAAGAATACATTAGGCAAATTTTTTTTTTTCAAGTTAATAATAAGAAAGTTAAACGTTTTTAAAACAGAATACTTTAACTTAATTTGTCCTATATATATTAAAGAAAAGCTTCTCAATTCACTTTAGATTTTGTTTGGATCTGATTTTTTACGATTTCTTAAAATAGTTTTTTTTATATAAAAAAAACTATTTTAAGAAACAATTTAAAGGCATCTCAAAGAAAGCCTTAGCCAAGTGCTATTTAATGTGCCTTAGTGAAGTGCCATTTAATGTAAATTTCTTAATAAAGAGTTGAAAAATTACACGTGACACATTAGTCGGTTCTGTGATTTGGGCGATCCCCTGTGTCTCGCTGCCGGCGAAGCAAGCGGGAGTTGGCTTAGCGGACCTAGGAGAGTTCAGAGGATGAGTACACAGCCGGCCGACAAGGAGGCGCTGTCGGAGGATTATTGCTTCGTTTGCAAGGACGGAGGCCACCTCCGCCTTTGCGATCACAAGTGAGCTCGTTCCTGTTTTTTTCTTTTTTGTTCTTATTTCCATTATTATTGATCCCCGATGCCGCATTATACATCCCCACGGTCTTTTTGTTACGGGTTTCCTGCCTCGAGGGTTTGCTATGGTATTTTAGTTTGGTCATTGAAGTTGGAGGAGAGCGAGCGGCGAAAACATTATTCATCCTCTGGTTCTTCTCTCTCTAGTAAACTATAGTTGCCTCCAAACTTGGAAAAATTTATTTTCTAGCGTCATCCAGGGGCACACCGAAGTTTAGGATCAATCAATAAAAATCGCCTTCAGTCTAGTATTGTCTTGTTTACAGATTGTTTCCTCCAGTTTATGAAATAAATGACTCCAGTGTTGAATTGTTGTATAACAATGCGAATTAAAATATTTTCCATTGAAAAAGGAGAAGATAAGAAATGCTTCATGCCTTATTCTGGAATTGGAGTGCATGGCTTTGACATTGATCTTTGGACACTTTTAAATACCTGAAATTGTTTTTTTTTTTTTTTGAATGACACGGGGAAATGTTGTTGGGGTGGTTCGTTCTTAAAAGCATACTAAGCAAATGACGTGACGAAACGAATTATTCTATTGTCTGTCCTTGTACTTGAGCCTAATATTTGGTGTCCTTAGTGAAGGAGTTTGAGGTGCTGAGGACGGGGAGTGGCATTCATGGATCAAGATCATGGCTTTGCTTAAGCATAAGTACTATGAAATCTTTTATATCATCTATACCTTTTGGTTTTAAATACTGGAGAGACTAAGTGATTGCGAATCTTGCTTGATGTTGTAATTTTTTTTTTTGTTGCGGGCAGTTTGGAAATAGTTTAAACACACTAATCATACTAGATATACTTACCAAGAGTAGTTGGTATAGGGACCTGTTTTGGTTAGATTCAAGTTGAATATAGTAAGATCATCCGTTACTTTCATCAATATATTCTTGGAGTGATAATGGCTTCATTAACAGTTTTGAATCACTCATTACAGATTTCTGTAGTTATCAGACGCTTGAAGTTTTTTACTTCTATAGTACTTGTTCGGATATCAGTTTGTGGACTTCATTATTTGGCTTTTTCAGTCAGTAATTAGTAATTCCTTTCCGATGAGATTGACATTAAAGTGCAGAGTTATTCCACAAAAGAAGACAAATATAAGCTGAGTTCATAATATACGATAGTGCAAGGTTCTGGGTTAATGGATTTCTATCTATTAGTGTATTCAGCTCAACTTATGCCTTGATGTTCCACCCTTCTAATTAGATGATTCTTCTGTGATGGACTTCATTGTTTGGTTTTTTCAGTCAGTATTGTCTGATTGTTTTCAAATGATAAAATATCTTTTGAATATTTAGTTTGTTTTTACTCCTTAAGGCTGATGCATTAGCGTATAGCACAATTGTTTAATCAAGTACCTTATGGTTTTTTATTGTCTTTAAAATGCTATGGTAAGAATACCACTTTAATCTTATCCGCCTAAAAGATAAAAAAAATCAAAAACATGCTTATCATGATAATACTAGATCTTACGTATATTATCGAAGGAGTTTCTATGCTACTCATGATTTTATGTCTCTGTCAAGCCCAATAACAAATTTCTCTTAGTTATGGATGTTATCCCTTCTATGATAGAGCTCCACCAAGGTTCTTATGAATTATCAAAGTTCTTTTCATTTTGATGATCTCTATGCAAAATTCCTTGCATGATATGTTTAAATGCTATCAAATATTCATGCCTTTAAAATGTAACACTTCTTACTCTTGCTCCTTTCAAATATAAAGATGATAAGATTTATGAAGATTTTTATGATGATAACCCTAGTATAGTTGATGAGTTTAAATAATGATTCTAAGCTCCAGATTGCTCCATTTGTCCACCATTACCAAGCTCGTATTTGCCAATGATCGGATAAATTTTGTATAGTTGAGGGATCAAACTGGGATCAATTTTATATCACAATTGCATCATGAGGGATCATTTTGGATCAATTTATATAGTTAAGGGACTAAATTAACCACACAAGAATAGTCTGTGAAGTATTTTGGGATTTTTTTTTTCTGAAAATTGGGATCATTTATTGACTTTTTGTTTTAAAAAATGAAAGTTAATTTTAGATTTTGGCTCTAGAATAGGTTAACACTAATTATAATCCCTTAGAGGTCATTTGTAACCTCTATATGGGATTTAGAAAGAGTGTTACAGCAAGGAACTAGGGGAGAAAAGGTTTGGATATAGTTTGGTTCAATCTATACGAAGGCAAACTTAAGACTTTTCTAAGGTTGTTTGGTCCTAGAATGGGAAGCAAGGCTGTAAGGCGGAGCGAATCCGGTCCTAAACAAATGCAAATGTATTATAAAGCTTTCAAATAAAGTTATGAAGATCAATAAGCAAGATGAATCATCTTTGGAGAAGTCAAGTTTGGGCTTGACCTCGACAACTCAGGCAACTTTAAAATTTGTTTAAAGAAAAAAAAAAAAGATTCGGAATAGACTTAAGAAGATGAAATGTGACCTGCTTAATTTGAGTTAATCAAAGAAAGTTAGGATTTGGGTCCTAGGCAAAAGAGGAGCACTTACTTGCTTTTAGGCAGGCAAAGGGTAAGCTTAGGATTTGGTCCTAAGGAATGTTAAAGTTTTCTTGGACTCATTAGAAAGTTGTAAGAAACTTTCACATGAAGTTTGAGAAAATCAAAGCAAAGAAATCCATTTAGAGAAGAATCACATTGGGTTTGATAGATTCAAACCACAAATCAGCCTAAAATTTATTCAAGGGAGAAAAATGTTTACAAATGGATTGAAATGATGATAAAATTGTACTATAGCCTAAAGTTAGTTAATACTGTAGCAGTATAACGAAAAGGTGCAGAAGACAAGGTAGTGGATATATGAGCGAGGTCCATGTGGGTGATAGTATATGCTGGCAGTAGTACTCCCGATAACGTGAGCCCACATCAGTTCCCCCCTACTCCAGAGGACTCCACTTCCTGTGGAGTTAATTCGGTGGCTGCCTCATCCAAAGGAAAATAAGTGAAGATATCCTCTACATTGAAGGTAGAGGGAGTGAGTATGTCCGGTGGCAGGTCAACAACGTAGGCATTGTCGTTGATGCGTTGTTTAATGGTGAATGGACCAATCTTTCGAGGACTGAGTTTCGAATATGTTCCCGCGGGGAACCTTTCTTTGCGCAATCGAACCATGACGAGTTCTTCTGGTTCAAAAACCTTCAGACGTCGGTGCTGATCAGCCTTCATCTTATATGCTTCAGTAGATTGCTGTAGCTTGCGTCGGACATCCTCAAGCATGAATTTAAAGTCTTCAGCCAACTTACCTGCAACCGAATTGTGGCAGTGGGGAAGTATAGCAAGGTCTACGGTGTGGTTTGGCATTTTGGTGTACACTATACTGAATGGGCACATTCCCGTAGACCTGTTTGGCATTGAGTTATAAGCGAATTCGGCTTGACTTAAAACCTCATCCCATTGTTTCGGGTGGTCTTGAACTAAACAACGGAGCATGCTGCCGAGAGTCCTGTTGACCACCTCCGTCTGCCCGTCGGATTGGGGATGATACGCTGAACTGAGCTTTATCTCGGTTTTGAGTTGTTTCCACAATTCGCGCCAAAAGTGACTAATAAACTTCACGTCGCGATCAGACGTGATGCTTCGAGGGAGGCCATGGAGTCGTACTATCTCCCTGAAGAACAGTCGAGCAACACCGAGGGCGTCGCAAGTCTTCCTGCAAGCTATAAAATGGGACATTTTAGAGAACCTATCTACAACAACCATGATGGAGTCAGCACCTTTTTTTGTTCGAGGCAGTCCCAATATGAAGTCCATGCTCAAGTCTTCCCATATAGATATAGGCACCGGCAAAGGCGTGTATAACCCCGCATTCTGTCGAGCACCCTTGCACGCTTGACAGACAGGGCATCTTTCAACGAACCGAGAGACATCTCGTCGCAGATGTGGCCAATAGAAACGCTGTTGCATTTGTTCTACCGTTTTCTCTCTCCCCAAATGTGCTGATAAACCTCCGCCATGCACTTCTTGGATCAGTTGTAACCTTACAGAAGAGAGTGGAATACATAATGAATTCCCTTTGAACAGATAACTGTGGCGGAGGGAATAATCCCCCACAGATTTGTTGGCCGAACAAACTTCCCAAGATGTAGCAAAGTCCGGATCTTGGGGATACAAGTCTTTGAGAGACTCTAGGCCAGTGAGCTCAGTTTGCAATTTAGTGATCAGTGCCGACCGCCGGCTCAAGGCATCAGCCACTCGATTCTGACTGCCCGATTTGTGTTTCAACACAAAACTGAATTTTTGCAAGAATATTATCCACCGTGCATGCATACGGTTAATATTTTTTTGAGTATTCAAATACTGTAGGGCTTGGTGATCACTACACAAAATGAAGTCTTGGTGGAGTAGGTAATGCTCCCACTGCTTCAACGCCCGAACAACTGCGTACAACTCCTGCTCATATGTGGACCACTTCTGCCTGGTTGGACTCAGCTTCTCGCTGAAGAATTCTATGGGTTTATTGTCTTGAGTCAGCACAGCGCCGATGCCTACCCCTGAAGCGTCAGTGTCTACATTGAAGGGCTTGTTAAAATCGGGCAAAGCCAAAACAGGAGCAGAGCTCAAAGCTTCCTTAATTGTGTCAAAACCGTTTTGTTGTTCCGTCGTCCACACAAAAGATTGTCGCTTTAAACAGTCCGTGAGCGGGGCCATGATGATGCTGAACCCCCGGATGAATCGTCTATAAAAGTTAGCCAAACCGTGAAAACTGCGTACCTCGGTGATAGAATTCGGTCTGGGCCATTCACGACAGCAGCCACCTTACAAGGGTCCATGCTGACTCCTTGTGCCGAAATTATGAAGCCCAAGAAGTGTACCTCAGACATGGCAAATTCACACTTTACCTTGTTTAAATATAATTTGTGTTCCCGCAGCAGTTCAAACACAGCAGTTAGATGACCCCAATGAGCTTCAGTGGAATGACTAAAGACTAATATGTCGTCGAAATAAACGACACAGCATTTGCCAAGGAGTGGTTTTAAGATTTCATTCATTAGTCGCATAAACGTGGAAGGTGCATTGCATAAGCCAAAAGGCATTACCTTCCATTCGAAGAGGCCGTCTCGCGTTTTGAAGGCAGTCTTCCACTCGTCACCCGGCCGGATTCGTATTTGGTGATAGCCACTGCGGAGGTCTAGCTTGGAGAATATAGAAGCACCGGCCAGATGATCTAGCATATCTTCAATCCTGGGCACGGGGAAACATTATTTAATGGTAATCTTGTTGATCGACCTGCTATCGATGCAGATTCGCCACGACCCATCTTTTTTTGGCACTAACAGCGCGGGCACGGCACAGGGACTTAAACTGGGTTGAATCATTTGTTTTTGAATGAGTTCATCAACAATTTGCTGCATGGCTTTATGTTCCTTGGGGCTCATTTTGTAGTGTGGCAAATTGGGTAGTGAGGCGCCTGGGACCAAATCAACCTGGTGTTGTATAGACCGTAGTGGAGGTAACTCCTGAGGGAGTTCAGCAGGGGAAATATCATCAAATTCAGCCAATAGTCGTTGCAATGCCACTGGATAAGAAGTGGTATGAGTCAACGAATTTTCTTCAGCAATGAACACAGCCAGGACACTCTTAGTTTCCTGTCCAGCTCGTAGGAGGGATTTTCCCGTCACGATGTTTAACGTTGGATGAGCTGCTGGAACGGAAGTTGATGAACCGAAAGAGTTGGGGAGCAATCGTAATTTCCTGCCTTTCCACTCGAAGGAGTACGAATTGGTGCGTCCGTCATACACAACTCCTGTGTCAAATTGCCAAGGCCTTCCCAGGATGAGATGGCACACGTCCATGTCAATAACATCACAAAGCACATCGCAACTATAGTGTTTTCCGATGGAAAAATTAACCCTGCACATTTCTGATACGGAAACTTCAACACCCCGTTTGACCCAGCTGATTTTGTAGGGCGTTGGATTCTTGGTAGTCTTCAGCTTCAAGGCATTGACAGCCGATTGAGAAATAATGTTCTCTGTACACCCGTTATCGATGAGAAGGTCGCACACTTTGCCTCCAATCGTGCACTTGGTCTTGAAGATGGCATTCCGTTGGGATGGAGACGCATGTCGCGGTGCTAACAACAGTTTCTCCAGGACGCACATTACGGGTTCCCCATCATCGCCCTCAACTTCTTCATATTCCTCTTCGGCATCTCCTTCCGCGTTGGATGGGCGGATCTCGGAATCTCCTTCCAATAATTGGACCTGTTGTCGATTTGGGCACTCATTTGATTTGTGCCCGGGTTGAAAGCACCGAAAACACTTCAAGGTAGTCGGCCTGGAATAAGGATTGTCTTTGCTGAGGCCTTTTGCTCTATCGACCGCTCTGTTTTCCACTGGTGGAGCGTTAGGTCCCTTAAGGGTATTTCCTGCAGGGGCAGGTTTAGTGCCAGTACTTCCATAATTCCTGCCATCCACTATTGGTGTTTCAGAGAAATTTTGCCTCTGACTGTGAGCACGTCTGGGGCGACTTAGCTGAATTTCAGCTTTCAAGGCGAAGTTGACAGCCTGAGATAGAGACCATACGGAATTTAATTCCAATTTGTCTTGAATGCCTTCCTTCAAACCACCAATATAGTGAGCGACGAGCTGATTATTGGACTCGTTGAGATTGTTACGGGCGCACAGACGGTAGAACTCCTCAGTGTAGGCGCTTACACTTCTGTTCCCCTGATTACACTGTTGATATTGCATATATAACAGTTGCTCGAAATCAGTCGGTAGGAAGTGGCTACGGAGCAGCTGTTTCATCCGAACCCAATTCCGGACAGGTCCCTTCCCCTCGCGGAGTCTCGATTGGAGAACTTGGTGCCACCAAGCACTTGCCCCGCCTTTCAATTTGCAGGCCACATACTTCACCTGCTTATCTGCCGGGATGTCCATGTATTCAAAAAATGTCTCGACAGAACGTTCCCAATCGAGATAATCTTCGATGTGTAAGCGTCCCTCAAAATATTGAATATCCATCTTCATTCTATAATCACCCTGATGTTGCGGTCGGTGTGCCGTTCCAGTTCTTCTGGGTCGCCTCAATCGAGTGGTGTCCTCATCAGCGGAGTCAGTCAGATACAGGTGTTGTTGGAACTCAACTTCGACGTCAGATGCGAAGATGTCCGCATCATCGACACGAGCTTCTGGATGGAATCGGCCCAACAGGCGCTCCCTCGGATGACCCTGTCGACGGTTTGGTGAGGTCTCGCGATTCGCCTGAGGATTTCCGGAGCCTAATTTGAGGCTTTGAATTTCAAGACGCATTTCAGTGGTAAATCGGCGAAAATCAGCCTTAAGTTCATCCAGTTGTTGAAGAATCCTGGATTGCGCCGCCCACATTGCGTTCTCGCCCTGATCGCCGTCAAGGGCGTTGTGCCTGCTACTCTCCGCCATTCCCGCAGCTTCGCCGACCTGAGCTCTGATACCAACTTGGCGTGGAAGCTTCTGGTTCTTGCAAGAGAATCAAACAGAGCACAAAGAAAGAAAAGAAGAACAAGAGCAGAGCTCCAAATACCAGGGTAAGGTTCCTTTGATAATATTCAGTGTCTTTAACTCCCCCATACAGTAGAGAAGATATACTAGCTAAAGAGCCGAATGGCTAAAACGGAAAAAGCAGGAGAAAAGGGAAAAACTGTACTATAGCCTAAAGTTAGTTAATACTGTAGCAGTATAACGAAAAGGTGCAGAAGACAAGGTCGTGGATATATGAGCGAGGTCCATGTGGGTGATAGTATATGCTGGCAGTAGTACTCCCGATAACGTGAGCCCACATCAGTAAGCTTAGGATTTGGTCCTAAGGAATGTTAAAGTTTTCTTGGACTCATTAGAAAGTTGTAAGAAGCTTTCACATGAAGTTTGAGAAAATCAAAGCAAAGAAATCCATTTAGAGAAGAATCACATTGGGTTTGATCGATTCAAACCACAAATCAGCCTAAAATTTATTCAAGGGAGAAAAATGTTTACAAATGGATTGAAATGATGATGTGTTACTTGGTTGATTTATTTAACCAAGAAAGGAAAGCTAGGATTTGGGTCCTATGTAAGGTTTGAAGTTATTGTTCAACTTTGACTCAAGCAAATAGCCAACGTAGTCTATGATTTGGTCCTAAGGACTGCTGGCTCTCTCTTGAATACTTTAGAGGTTATTTAAAAATCTATGTATTAGTTCAAAAAGACACCTAATGAAAAAAGTCTAGATAATAACAGAGTAATATCGAGTTGGGTTCAATTTGAATCGAGGCAACCCTAAGGTTTATCTTTGGGTAAATAACTTCACAAAGGCCCTGGGATTCATGGGATGTATTATCTAAAGCATTAGGAAGCTTCACAACAACATCCATGGTGAGATAGAAAATTTCTATAAATGCTCCTTTTTCTTTTGAATATTTTGGATTCATCAAAGGTACAAGGACTCACCAATGATTCAGGAAATTGAATACGACCAATTTTGGCATGATCTACTAATTTTAGAGGCACATAGAAGTTTTGCTTTGCATTTTTAGAAAATTTCCACATTTAATTAGGAATTTTATAAATCAAAAGCAGTTGATATTTTCATTTTTTGCTCAATTTTTTTAACAATATCAAAAATGAATTTAATTAACATTAACCATCATGGAATGTGAAATATAGGCCTTTGAAGTCTAGGAATGATCCCACAATGGTTTTATTACTTCTCATTTTTATTAAACTCATTTCAATACTCTCTAAAAGCGTAAAAAAATTAAAAACTCTAGTATTGCAAGTTATTAAACCTTTAATGCTTGAAGCGCTTGTGTTTCCATTTGCACACGTTACAGTGCTTTAAGCTACTAATTGCGGGAGTAAGATTAAAAATGATGATTATTATGACCTAGTTAAATGTAACCTTCTATCTTCTGCATTTTGGGTCTGATTAGCATAGTTTTTTGTGCCCACTTTTCACAGAGATTGTACAAAATCTTATCATCCAGAATGCGTGGACAAGGATCCTACTTTTTTAGATGCTGACGAAACATGGACTTGTGGTAAATATCTGAACACTTCTTCTTTTGTTAGTCATCCTATTTTTGGAACTTTGTTAGCTAGTTTTTATTAATTTCTACCACTTCTTCCTTGTTCTTTAAGGAAAATAATGCTTTTTAAAATTTTTATTTTTTTGTGAGAAAAAAATGCTTGCACAACTATTAAAATACTTTTTGTATGCGTCGTGACTCATCTTAAATGTTAACGTTCTCTTCAAGTCGAATACACTGGTTGTTTGCCCTTCTCTATAAGGCATCCAAACAAAGGAGATCACATATTTGTTGCAAGGTGAGGTAGTGGCGTGGTAGGGATGCTGATGACATTTAGCTGAGATAGGCAATGTGCTGACACTCATATGACAGAAAGAGAGAGAATAGGAATAATATGAAGGCAATTTTAAAATTTCAGCTCGCGGGAATATTATTGAACAAATGAAGTTGTGATTCAATATGGAAAATGCGTGCAATGCCTTCTCGTGGACCAATGCTCTTTAAAGTTAAAATTTAAGGAGGGAGAGGTCTTTAAGATTGAAACTAGCTTTAATCCTCAATGTCCAAGTCCATTGATGAATGCCCAAAAATAATGAGAGGTGGACAGAGGATAATTGTGTATTTGCAAGCATAGAAATTTGCAGCTTCATGTTGAAGGGATGATATTAGTTGCAGAGGAAATTTCAACTAATGACGTTGTGACTGGATACGATCAAAATTTGTAGCACCTTTTTGGGGACCATTGCTCTTGAATGCTAGAAGGTAAGGTGGTAGAGTTCCTAAAGATTGTCACTGGCGTCGAACCACAATTTCTACATCCATTGATGAATGTCAAACAACAATGAATGTGGCCAGAGGATAATTGTGTGTTTGCAAACATAGAGATATTGTAGGTGGTGGAACTTGGAAAGGGTGACACATTGATATGCATTGGATAATGATGATATTCAATTAATGGATGGTCAAATGAGTCTATTACAGATTTTCAAATAGTGATGTACTCAACTCAATTGAGTTACTACTTACTGGTGAAGAACTTAGTAGAATAAGGGTTCTTAAGTCAGAAAAGGTTAGAGAGAAACTTTAGCTTCTTTCATTAAATTTTTTTCTTGTAAATTTAGGCGCCAAATGTAAACAAGTTCATGGTGCTACTAATGGGGGCATCGGAGCTTGGAAAGCTATGATGCACCGACACTCCACTTAAAGAGGGTATGCAGTGTCGGACACGGACACGCATCGAACATGGCATGGACACGTGTCTGACACGGCATTGGAGTGTCGCAATTTAAAAAATTAAAATTAAAATCGGACACGCGTGTCCGTTTATTAAATGATAAAATCGTTCGTTCTATTTAGCATTTTCCGCGAACAAGAAGCCCTATTTTTTCGATCCACG
Organism: Dendrobium catenatum; assembly: GCF_001605985.2. Taxonomy (NCBI): domain Eukaryota; kingdom Viridiplantae; phylum Streptophyta; class Magnoliopsida; order Asparagales; family Orchidaceae; genus Dendrobium; species Dendrobium catenatum. The sequence goes on along the minus strand of NW_021345501.1, from coordinate 6,642 downwards.
AAAGAAATCTTCTAGGGCGGACTGGGAGAGCTCGTAGTCGACGCCAAATGGAGCCCGCTACCTTCGCCTCCCGTTCCTTCGTCATTTCTGCTCGAGCCGAGGCCAAGCAGAGCTCGTCTTTCCCATTCCTTCGTTCTTGCGTGATTTCTGCTATCATCCGAGGCAAAGTTCACAATTAAGGCCAAACAGAGCACCTTCTACGCGCAAGAGAGCCAAGACCTGTAAGTGGATTTTGCAATTTCTTCTCTTCATTGTTGAAAAACCTAATGTACATGCTCGATACCGCTCGATATCGCTAGGTACATGCTCGGTACCGCTCAGTACATGCTCGGTACCGCTCACTATATGCTCGGTACCGCTAGGTACATGCTCGGTACCGCTAGGTACATGCTCGGTACTGCTAGGTACATGCTCGGTACCACTTGGTATCTTCCCATACAAACAAATTACGAACTTTAAAAACAAGCAGAACTTCAAAATTACTCTTACAATAAAATTTTGTGATCCAAGGGGCAGCGCCCCCTTGGACCCTCGGTAGACCGATATATTTTTGTATTCATGTTGTGATATTTTGATTTCACTTCATATCAATTTAATTTGATGTATTCATATGTATGATTGGTTTGTTAGCAAAATGAGCTCTGCTGTTGGCAGGAGTGGATTAGGTGAATGTTCAAAAGTGTCATATGTAGAAATTGATAAGCCATTATGGATTCATGTTACAAAGTTAGGAAAAAACATTTGAAGGAGGGAATGTGTCATTCAAATGCAATTATTGTGGTAGCATCTATAAAGGATTTTATTCTAGGGTGAAGGCACATCTAATTAAAATTTCTGGCCATGGAATAAAAATGTGTCCTAATATTACTACGTCACAGTTGATTGAATTGAACAGACAAGTTGATGAAGCTGGATCTTGGATCCAAAGGACACTCCCTAAAGAGGTACCTTTGCCATCTACTCATGGCTCATCCCACACTTCTTCCTCATATGTGAGAGTTGATCAAGCTTTGTCATTTATGTTGACCTCTACATATGTGGCACGAAAGACATCGTTTAGAACGAAAATCGGAGTGCCTCGATCATAATGAAATGATTAAAATTTTGTTCGATTATAAAATGGATCATATCGATGCCTTCAGGACATCAAATATACCAAATACAAGTTGTTCGTATGTGACTCGATCGAACTGACAATGAGTTAGTGGTTTGTGACGCTAGCAAACACTATCCAAATGGCTCCGCTTGGTTAAACAAGCTTATGATCGATGAGTTTTAGAGCATCGAATTTACCAAGATGGAGATCCCCGCGCAATTAAATTGAACGAAAGCGAGCGAAATTTGATGGACTACGGACGAATACTGCCGGCGTTGCCCAAACGTCGTCCATTTTATTAAAATGAATTTTCTTCTCGTTATGTTCGGAACAATTAAAAATACTCAAATTTGACAATTATATTGTCTAAAATCCTTTGCATGAGTGTAATATTAAATTGGCTTGAGTTGCGAGGGCGACGATACACCTAAATTCGAAAATGGTACAAATTGAAGACTTTGAAGGACGATGATGAATGTAATAATAAATAATAATAATAATAGATTTTAAACAAGTGTAAAATGCATTAAAAATTGTTGATATTATAGTATGTAGTAATGTATCAAACTATGTTATGATTAAATAAATTTTGTATAATATAATATGCTTGTATTAAACTTAATAGTTAAGAATAAAAATATTGAGATAAGTTATCTCTGCTCAACCATATATATTTAATTTAATATATATAACTATACATCATAAATCTTAACAATATGTACACACGACGTGTTCTTCTATTAATTTGTCTTGCCAAAATTAATTCCTTATTACTCTATCTTCCATGCAAGAAAAAGTGCTAGCTACATCATACGTGTCTTCTTGTAAAAATCTGCTTCTTGTACATGTTGTCTTCTTCAGGTTAGGTGGTCGATATTGACACGAACGTAAACCCGACCCAGAAAATATGAGGTTGGACCCACCCGATTTCAAAACGCCTTCGGATTCGGATCCAGAATTGACCCGTTTAAAAATGGGTCGGGTCCGGCGTTGAACGGGGGTTGCCTGGGTCAAACCCGATATCCTCGTTTAATTTTAAAAAAATTTCAAATTTCCCGCCCCTCCGCTGCCCCGCCGCTGCCCTGTCGATCTGAACCCCCTGCCCGCGCTGACGCCATGGCACTCTAACCTTTCGTTCCGTCGTCTCGACAGCCCACATATACGGCCACCGTGCTCGGACGCTGCTGGCGCGCACCTCTCTGCAAAACACAAAATATATCGCCATGAACCGCGAATAAGCCGAACTGCATCAAGCGTTGCCGCCAGGATATCCATGTTAAGCACAAAAAAAATGCTTTCAGGGCTCGCGGGGATTCGCAGGTCGAGGTCAAGGCAACCGGAACCTTACGCCGGGTCGGAGTCCGGGTTCGGTATTCGACCTGTTCTCTAACCGGGTCGGGTTTAGGGATCGACCCGTTTTCCACGGGTCAGTTGCGGTTTCGACCCGAACCCGACCCGTGACCCGAAATTGAACCTTACCTTCATACAGCCAACAACTACTTCATATCTTCCAAATTCAGGACACCAGAGAAGAGGGAAATCTAATTATTTCTTTATTCATTCCTTTCATACAAGTGAGGAATTTATTTTAATTATTAGGCTTTAGGCCCCACAATCAACCTACAGCAGGCTCTCTATTCCTTTATCTTCTGTACTCATCGGTTTCACGCCTACTTCACAGTCTACTTCACAGTACCCCACTGGCCTTACAGCTTCTATGGACACCCAACCAAATTCCTCTCATACTCTATATTGCTAACTTCTCACGTCTCGGCATTTCTGTTCTATTTGCGCCTACCCGTTCCACTCTACCATTCATCTCTAATTTGTTAAGCAACCGCAAGCCAAGCCCTTCTCCTGCTGTCAACATTCAATTAAAACCTACACACCTCTTTTCAATTTTCGTGTCAAATCTTTGATAATAAAAAATCAAAAATATAATATAACAAAAAAAAAAAAAAAAAACATTTTTTAGCCTGCTGAAAATCTCTGTCGTCGTGTCTTTGCTCGCTCGTCTGAAATGGTATAGTATTCGCCAAATTCTCTAATCATCTCAAATCCGTTCATCTGATTTTTGTGGCGGACGAGTAACGCGGCATCTATAACCGCTTTTCTTAGCGTGTAGGAGAAGGGAACCTGGTGCGATTGAGTTACGGACGAAGTCGGGATACCGGACCATAATTACTCGTTGCGAGGAAAACAAAGTGTCTTTTTCTCTGCAACAGGTCGTTTGCCATGTAATGAGACCGCATACACCTGGCTATCTTCATTAGCGTGGTGAGGAGATAGACTTTACACGGCCGTGGTGTCCTCGAAAGAGGGCACCTACCATACGCGCTTTTCTTAGCGTGGTGGGCTAGGCCTAGAATCCCTGTAGATGCCCCTACGCAGGGGAGACGTGGGATGCTGCCCAAAATTTTGACGATCAAAAGACCAAATTTAATAATTTTGGGATTATTTGTTGAATTCAAATTACATAATTTTGACATATTTCTTGAACCCAAATTTAATAATTTGAAGATTTGTTGAACTCAAATGAAATCTTTTTGAAATATTTTCCTTTTCGAACTCAAATTAATACTTTTGGGAGAAATTTGAATTCAAACTTTAAATTTTTCTTTAAAGAATATTTGAGCTTGTAATTTTGCTCTTTCATTCCAAGCAGATTAATGATATTACTCATGATATGGCTTTTAAATCAAGTTAGCAAAAAATAATTATCAAAGAAATTGCAATCATAGCAAGGGAATGATGCATGTATTATCTTCCTCACATCCTATGGTGATGCTAGATGAACAAAAAAAATATCAGCCACCGCTTGGATCAATCTCAACTTACATGATGAATAAATTTAAAAAAATTGATATGAGCCAATAATGAAAATATATTATAATATTATAATTATAATATATCTTATATTAACTATAATATATAGTATATCTTAATACGAGCCCACACTTTCTTGTATGTTGCTTGAGATGCATTTTTATTTTTGTTATAAATTGACGTTGATCAACAACCAATATTAAAGTAGTGAAAACCAGAATAAACTTTGATATTTTTTTATTTGGTTGAAAAGCCTTTCTGATTTGATGCCAAAAGCATCAAAATGAGACTCAACAAGCTATTACAGTGCCACGCCATATTTAATTCGACAAAATAAAAAAAAAACTTTTTTTGTTTCAAATCATTATCGTGATTAAAATAAAATGCATAAATTGTTTGATGCGGTGCCTTGATATAAAATTTAGTCAAATAATATGCATAACAAAAGATGCTTATATTGCGTAAGTTTTGGTAACTTTACTGAACAAGCACTTGGTGATATCATACTTATAGTATAATTTTTCTTAAAATGATTGACTAAAGAAAGATGATTCATTGTTGAGATCTCATTGTTGAGTCTCATGGATTATCAAATATTGAGAATATAAATATAGATGAGTTCATATGAGGCCATCCAAATATGACACAATTTGCTGAAGTCATCTATCACAACAAACAAAAAATCAAGATTATTTTGTGGGAATAAATGCCATAAGGAGGTGACTTTTTTCAACAAATTGTTAAGGAGACATATGAGCAATATCATTCATGAAATTTAAAGTACAACTTGAAAGACACACGACTATATTGGAGGCTATAATCAATTAAAATAATATAAAGAAATCAAAACGCACCCGGATCCGCAACACTTTACAAGCGGACGAAGGCGTTTGTTGTTCTAAATAGATTTGTCATATCCTAAATGGAAATCATTATACACAAATAATACATATTCAAAACATTTAAAATGGCCTCCTCTTGCATTAAATTGAAGTTATCTAAATTAATATGCATCATCGAGTAGATGTCGACAGGTCCTCTAAGATGTGGTGTAGCAGGACCTTGGCGAAGAAGTGACTGCCCAGAGAGTGCTACCTGTCTTGAGAAGAAGTCAGCTCGAGAAAGCATGTAAATAAAATTTGTAAAAGCTTAATAACATGTTATTTCATCCCTGATGATGGTGTGTGAAAGTTCTATATCAACCGGATGAGAGGGATCAACTATAAATGTCCTTTAAATTTCTATTAAATTATAAAGAATTTGCAAATGATCCAAATTCACCTATGATGCGTGTGTTGAAAGCTAATCTCAAACCGGGAGGGGACTTCAAAACATGTGGTATTTTGAATAAACTTTGATAAATTTAAAATATTCAAAATAATATTTATTATTAAAACTTAAAGCAAAATTCCATCATATCTTCGAAACGTTTACTAAAGGTTGATAAATTCAGAATAACTTAACTGATAAAGAGCAAAATGTTTAATTGATGTAATCACTGTATTCATTCTCCAATTGATTCTCGCCAGTGGATTTGACTCTGGGGGGGTAATGTGCCCTCTGACTCGAGTGGTTTTGTGAAGAATCAACCACTAATATTACGTGTTACGGTCAAGAGTCCGTATTGTTCTCACAATGGTTAAGCCCTTGAGTAATGGAAAGTTCATAGGGTGATTTATAGGCATAAAGGTTTCTGAGGGCTAAGTGTTGACTAAAATTTGTCTCCTTAGACATTGCTCCCCCGATGCTTTACAATAGTCCGCTCTTCGGACGAAGCAATACATATGGTTGCCTGCAGGAAAATCCGTTCTACTTCATAGGTTGGGTCTGATGGCTACCTCCATAGATGACTAAGTTGATGACTAGGGGACCACGATGCCTGCGAGACGAGAACATGGGGATCTTGATCGGGTATCATCATTCCCACCATTCCGTTTAGTATAAAATATAAATCTTTATTATTATAAAAAAATTCAACATGTTGCACTATATGCTGGTATTTCTGTACCTACTTAATGAACTTAGCCTTATTCGAAAGTGCTCTCTCGTGTCGGAGAGGTAATTAACTAGGTGTTGCCGCTACGCGGAAACTAGACCAGAGTTTTAAATGTCCTACAAACTGAGGTTGGCGAAATTTGGTGTAGTGTTTTATCCAAAGTTATCTCTCTATGAAATTACCGGAAACATCGTTAAATTCCTCCTAGCATGGGGAGGCGGGGCCGATTTTTGGAGCCCACACATTGAATGTGAATGATTATCGAAAAATGAAGAAGAAAGAGTAGCCTGTAGTCTTCTAGAAGGCTTTTAATTGCAAGCAGCTGAGAGGATGGATGACGTGAAATAGCCAATGATGTTTTTTCAGCGGGACTTCCTTTCAACTTCACATAGGATCCTCATTTAAAAATGCTTTATTTTGCAATGAACGAATAACTCGCCAGGGATATGTTCCACCTGGCTACAAGCATTAAGTATCGAAAAATTTATTTGAAAGAGGAAAGAGCCACATATTTAAGACATTGCTTTAATCCAATAAAAAGAATATGGAAGAAAAAAGGTGTTTGTTTGGTGTGTTGATGGTTGGGACAGATCCTCAAAAGAGACCCCTTATTAAATTTTATGGCTGTTTACAAAGATTACCCAATGTTCTATTAAAATAGTGAATTTGAAGGAGAATACAAGGATAACATTTAAATGCCAAATTTGATTTATCCTCCTTTCTC